>NC_050443.1:18165113-18445113 GCF_903995425.1 Onychomys torridus
TTCTGTATACGATAATAGGTTTCTCCAACAACACATTAAGCCAGATCAAGCTGAAATTAACATGTAAAAGAACAGATTTATTTGAGCAAAGCAACTCCTGGGTGAGTTCTCCAGTCCCAGAGGTTGAGGAAGGAGAAGTCATGTGCCGAACTAAAGCTGGGAGGTTATATAGCCTGCAGGCGAGTGGTGATAAAGTGTCTGTCACAAGCTGGGTTTGTGCCCAAGTATGGTCAAAAGTTGGAATGCTTAGGAGGGGACTTGAGCTGCTGTCTGAAAGGACCAAACAGACGCCATAACAGTCTGTCAGTCTTCTCTCAGAGATCAGGCCTCAATTTCAGCTTCTTGAGACTTGAACAAACAGTTCCTGGGAGGGCCATGAACAAAAGACAGAGTCCCTGCAGTAGCTCCCTTTCTGCATGTACTCTGACTGCTCAAGGTTCAGCCAGTTGTTGACTGTCTGGGACCCCTCACCAACCTAGAGCTGTGTGCATGGGTCAATGTGAAAGCCTAGGCCACTGAGTCAGTCCCCACAGTCAGTACGTGCTAAGCCAGCCAGCCTCCATGGCAGCTCAAGGACAGAGCCTGGGACTTGTGAAGACCTGCCCCAAAATAATAACTGTAACCCCCAACCAGTAAATTCAAAGATTACACACCCTCACCCAATCATATGACGCAAAGGCTTGTACCACCCTGCTTGGGGTTTTTCCCTTTAAAAACCCCTCACCCTGGGAGCTCAGGGCTGTTCTCCTCCACCCACTGTGTCGAGTGTTGGACATGGACCAAGCCTGGGCTTGCTTGCTACTAATAAACCCCTGTGTTGACCTACCTGCTCCCAGCACCCCACAGGAGCCAGAGACTATCTATTGAGTGTGCAGCGTTGCTGGGCTCTCCAGACCACTTCTGAGGCAATTTTGTAAACAGCCAGGTAGGAATGAAGGTTTTCTAAAGAGACACTGTGCTTCCCCCTTTGGCTATCAGACTACTGAGACAAGGACCCCAAGAAACTTGATATTCCCAAGAGTCCTACGCTGGGAGAAGAAATAGGGGGACCCAGGTGCAGACTGTCTCTTGGAAACAGATCTTAAAAAACTTATTTATTTTTATTTTATTTGTATGGGTGTTGTCTGTGTGTATGTATGTGTACCACATGAGTGCCTGGTGCCCTCAGAGGTCAGAAAAGAGTTGGGTGGTGGTGGTGGTGGTGCACACCTTTCATCCCAGCACTTGGGAGGCAGAGGCAGGTGGATTTCTGAGTTCAAGTCCAGCCTGGTCTATAGAGCCATTTCCAGGACAGTCAGGGCTACACAAAGAAACCCTGTCTCCAAAACCAAAAACAAATAAACAACAAATAAAAGATCCCCTAGAACTGGTGTTATAGGCAGTTGTAAGCCACTATGTCTGTGCTGGGAACTGAACCCTGGTCCTCAGTAAAAGCAACCAGTGTTCTTAACTGCTGAAGAACCATCTCTCAAGTCCCAAAAGACTTTTAATTTTTTAATTGTGTGTGTGTGTGTGTGTGTGTGTGTGTGTGTGTGTGTGTGTGTGCATACAAGTGGGCTTGTGTGTGCAGGTGTTCACATCCATATGAAGTTAGAGGATAGCCTTGAATAGCATTGTCCTTGACTTTTTGTTTGTTTTTGAGACAGAGCTCTTCATGGCTTGGGGATAGTGCGCCCCAGGGGTGGGAGTAGGGGGGTCTCTACCTCTCCAGCCTTGGTACTACACACGCACCACCACCACAGGCTTTTTATATGGGTTCTGGGGATGGAATTGTGGTCCTCACGTGCTTTGCTGACTGAGCTCTCTCCCCAAACACTGATTTCACAGTTCTAACGAACTGTCAGAACGCCGCTGGACGGCAGCGAAGACTAAGAGCTTGGTGGTGACTGTCAGCTGTGAGTACCTCTCGTCCTCTATTTAAGTATAAACCTCACACCATGACCGGGAGGGGGCGACTGTCATGGAATCCACTGTCCCTCTCCCCAGAGTGGATCCTTTTTCTTCTCTTCCCATGACTTGTTTACTTTGAGAGTGGGTGATCAAGCCTAGATAGTTGGGACTCCTAGGACCTAGGCTCTACCCTAACAGCCCTCTGGCTTCCTTAAGTCTCCTACACACTAGATGTTTTTCTCATCTTCTCTTGACCTCTTAAAATGGAGACACGAACCCAGTCTTTCACCTCTCCGCACGGCCCCCTCTCTTGACACTTCAGGTTAAAAAATGTTCTAGAATGTGACCCCATTAGCCTGCATGGACCCGGGCTGAACCTTCTTTCTTCTAGGCCTATCCTTCCATAAAACAGGAATATGACCTCTCACCCTTGGGAGAGAACATTAGAAGGGCTTCTCATGCTGCAGGAGCTGGATGTGTGCCAGGAAGTGCGGCTACCCTTTGACAAGGCCATCCGGTCTGGGAGGAAGTCCTTCCAAGTTTCCTTTCCTCTGCCTCTTCTTAGCAACTCTCTCTAGATTCCATTCTCCCCTGCACAGGCTTCCTTTGTTATTAAAACTCCCTTGGGCAAAAACAGGAAGAGGAGGTTAGGTGTCTATGAAACTCATGAGAAGGAGGTGGAGGAGGAAGCCTGCCACCTGGCTGTCTCTCCGACTCAGCTATGTCCTTATTTTCTGTTCCACAGGAAGGATTTGGGCGGTTGCCTCCTACTTGCTCAAATGCCGAGCTGTCACTCAAGGCCGCTGGCTTTGGCCCTGGAACCTTGGAGACATTAGCATCATGGCAATTAAATCCATAAGGGCAACTGCTACGGTAACAATAATGATGACAGCTACCACTTACTAAACATGCACTCTGTGCAAGGCGTTCTCTGCGCTTTCCACACAATAATAGTTCGACTAACCCTCCCAGCAACCCTCTGAAACCTGTGTTATTATTTTTTTCCAATTAAAAAAATATCTGCAGCTGGGTGTGGTGGTGTGCACCTGTATGTAGTCCTGGCTACGCTGGAGAACAAAGCAGGTGGATAACCAGAGCTCAGAAACTGGAGGCCAGCCTGGAAAAATTAGCAACGGAGACTCCATCTCCAAACAAGAACAACAAAGATGATTTATGCATTTGTTTTGTTCAGGGTTAGCTGGTGGCTTTCTTTTCATCAGTGATAGTGCTAAAATCTTGTTTTTCTTCATTTATATTGTATTTTATCTTCATTTGATACTGTCTTTATCATTGTATATCTTTAGCAATTACCTTTATTAGTGTATCTCCTTCAGTATTGTTTTTATTAGCCTTGACTACTTATCTTCATTACTGTGTGTCTTTACCTACTATGTCTGTTTTGTTTTATTTTTTTCTTTAATTAAGATGTGGGCTAGGGATGTACCTTAGTTGGTAGCGTGTTTGCCTATCATCCAAACTCACTGGGTTCCATCCCCAGAACTGCATGAACCCTGTGTGCTGGTAAGGGTCTGTGATCCCAGAACTGCATGAACCCTGTGTGCTGGTAAAGGTCTGTGATCCCAGAACTGCATGAACCCTGTGTGCTGGTAAGGGTCTGTGACCCCAGAACTGCATGAACCCTGTGTGCTGGTAAGGGTCTGTGATCCCAGAACTGCATGAACCCTGTATGCTGGTAAGGGTCTGTGACCCCAGAACTGCATGAACCCTGTGTGCTGGTAAGGGTCTGTGACCCCAGAACTGCATGAACCCTGTGTGCTGGTAAAGGTCTGTGCCCCCAGAACTGCATGAACCCTGTGTGCTGGTAAGGGTCTGTGACCCCAGAACTGCATGAAGTGAAGGTAGGAGGGTCAGAAGTTCAATTATCCTTGACGTGACAGCAAGTCTGAGGTCAGCCTGGGCTCCATGAGTGTCCTGGTTCCTTCTTTGTCAACTTGACACAAGCTAGGGTGATTTGGGAAGAGGAACTCAGTTGAAAACACACTTCCCTCAGACTGACCTGCAGGCAAGTCTGTGGAGCATATTCTTGACTAGTGATTGATGTGTGAGGCCCAGCCCACTGTGGGCGGTGCCACCCCTGCTCAGGTGGTCCCAGGTATAAGAAAGCAGGCTGAGCAAGCCATGGGGAAAGCCATTAAGCAGCATCTTCCATGGGCTCTGCATCATTCGCTGCCTCCAGGTTCCCGCTTGAGTTCCTGCCCTGCTTTTCCTTTGTGATGGACTGTGATCCAGGGATGAGTAAGCCAAAGAAACCCTTTCCTCCCCAACCTGCTTTTGGTTGTGGCATTTTATCACAGCAATAGAAACCTAGAGAGGACAATGAGACCCTGTCTCAAAAATAACAATTTAGATTAATTTCACCTACACGGTGATCAAAACTCTAGGTCTTTTTTAAAAATTTTATTTTTTTATTGTTATTTATGTATATGTGTGTGTACGCAACACAGTGCTCCACAGACATCTCTGGAGTTACAGGCGATTATGAGCTAACTGGGAACAGAACCTGGCTCCTCTGCCAGAGCAGTGTCACTGACCATCTCTCTAGTCCAGGTTATACTGTTTTAAGATTTACTTGTTTAATTTTAGTTTATGTGTATGGGTGTTTTGCTGTAGTCCAATGTACCTTGTTTTTTAAGATTATGCTTATAAATTGCATAATGTCCAATGTGTATATATTTTAAAATTTATATCAATGATGGTAGGGCAATACTTTTCTATATTTCTTTTCACCCAGATCTGTGTTTTTCATTTTAATAAGTTTGTATTTACATAAAATATTGCTCTGATCCATTTTGGACCGTGCCCTTATCAAAACTTATGACAGCCCCCATCCACCTCCAACAGCACTTTAAAACAGCCCTGACCTCTGTTGCAAAGCTCCCCTCTCACATGGCTCTAGGCAGCCAGTGATTTTACTATTTTGTCATGTTTTGCACGTCACATAGACGCTAGGCTTCCTTCTCTAGCTCCGTGCATCTCTGGTCCGCCCATGGGTCTGCAAGTGTCTTCTACTGCATGCTCGCTCTTTCCTGTTCCGGGACATTATTCCGCTGCACAGCCTTCCAGTTTTGTGTTTGCTCATGCGCCAGTTGTTGCGTATTTTGAGTAGCTTTCCAGTTCCTGATTATTAGAAATAATACTGCCATAAACATTCAGGTGGAGATCATTGTGTTCATTTCCCTTGGATAGACACAAGGCAGTGAAACGTCTGGGTCACATGACAAGTGTGTGTCTTAGCTATTTTAGGAGATTGCCACATGCTTTCCCAAGGAGTCCTCCCATATTCTGTGTCACTACCAGCGGCATTTTAAGTGTCCCTATTGTTTCACATTTTCACCAACCCTTGACATTTCTAGTCCCATCTTCTACACCTGTTGTTGGGAACGCTGGACCATTAAGATTTAATTCATGAAACCCAAGTATGGTAGAACATGGCTGTCATCCCAGCACTCCAGGAAACTGAGGTGGTGGAAAGACCAGGAATCTGAGGGCATCAGGGCTGCATGGCAAGACCTTATTCCCAACAATAAATACCAAAAAAGAAAAGTTGCTTTAAAAAAAGTTGCTTTAAATTTTTAATTTATTATTGATTTTTCTTTTTGAATGTCTTGCCTACATGCATGCCTATCCACCACTTGCATTCCTGTGGAGGCCAGAAGAGGGCATCAGATCCTCTGAAACTAGAATTACAGATGGTTGTGGGCTACCATGTGGATGCTGGAAATCACACCCAGGTCCTCTGAAAGGGCAGTCGGTGCTCTTAATCACTGAGCCATCTGTCTGGCCCCCATTCTTATTTTATTTCCTAAAATATTTTTTGACCTACACACCCATAGACACATGCCATGGCACATATACACACAATAAACAAATGTGAATTACACAAAACCAAACAAAACCACCTCTACCCCATCCCCCACCTCCCTGCAAAGCTGGGATTGGAGCTAGGCTACCCCACCTCAGACACTGAGACCCTGGACTACTTTGTCATGTGCGTCTGTGATCTAGACAGTCCTCACTGAGACTCTCTGTTGGGATCATTCTAGATCATTCTAGATTGTGACAAAACTAGACATCCATCATCCCTTAGTGTTCAAGAGTGACATGTTCTAAGATCTGTGCACATGGAAGTCACTTACATAAAACAGTACAGTATTTGCACAGAATCTACAGATTTAAGTAGTATTGCATGTAACACAAGGATGTGCTCTGCATTGGATAGTATGTAGCATGAATCATAATTGGTCTTAATAAAAACCCAGAGTCAGATAGCAGGATAAATGCTGAAAGATCAGAGAGACAAAAGAGCAAGGCACAGCCACCACTTCTTACCTCACCAACTCCTCAGCCTGAATGAGACTGAGCTCCTGTCTCCTCCTTCCTTATATTCCTCTCTCTGCCCAGCCACATCACTTCCTGTCTCCACCTCCCTAGTGCTGGGATTAAAGGTGTGAGATCCCAAGTACTGGGTGGGATTAAAGATGTGAGCCACCACTGCCTGGCTCTGTTTCTCTTTTAGACTGGATCAATCTTGTGTAACCCAAGGTGGCCTTAAACTCACTGAGATCCATCTGCCTCTGCCTATGAGAGCTGGGATTAAAGGTGTGCACCACCACTGCCTGGCCTCTATGGCTAGCTTAAGCTAGTGGCTTAGCTCTGCACTCTGATCTTTAGGCAAGCTCACAAACAAAGTATCACTACAATAGTACACTGATTTCTCTGTGTGTATGTATGTTTATGTGTATTCATATGTATGTGTATTTGTGTTGCATGTGTATATATGTGTGTTTGCATGTATGTGTGTGAATATGTGTGTGTTACAGTGTGTGGGAGCACTTGCCTATGTGTGTATGCATGTTTGGGCTAGAGGATACTCTCTAGAATCATTCTTTGGGACTGTCCACCATATTTTATGAGACAGGGTCTCTCACTGAACCTGAAGTCTGATGAGTCACTAGAGTGACTGGCCAGTGATCTCCTAGGGTCCTCCTGTCTCCACTGGAGTTGCAGGTTGTTCTAGTTCCTCTAGCTTTTTACATGAATACTGGAGAACTGAACTTAGGCTCTTGTGCTTATGTGGCAAGCCCTTTACCCATCTAGCCATCTCTCTAGCCCTGGTTTTAAAGAGATACTTAATTGATTATTTAGTGTGTGTATGTATGTGGAACATGAATGCAGAGATCTGAGTACACCTTGAGAGAGTTGGTTGTAATTGAAAGTTTTCCTGTGCCTATCCAGCTCCTGTAGCCTCGTGGTCCTGCAGCCGCTCAGACCCAAATAAACTTATATTGATTATGAAGTATTATGGCCTGTTGGCTCAGGCTTCTTGCTAGATAGATCTTACATATTAAATTAACCCATTTCTATACATCTATACTTTGCCACGTGGCTCATGGCTTACCAGTATCTTTGCATCTTGCTTCTCATGGTGTTGGCTGGCAGGGTCTCCTCTGTTCTGCCTTTCTCCTTTCTCCTCTCTAGTTAGAATGTCCCACCTAACCATATTCTGCCTCATCATTGGCCAAACAGCATTATTTATCAACCAGTCAGTACAACACATATTCACAGCATACAGAACGACATCACCCATCAGTTGGTTCTCTCTTCCCACTGTGTCTGTCCTGGCAATCAAATTCAGCCCATCAGGCTTGGAGGAGGGGTGCCTTAGTTTATACACTGAGCTGTCTCTCTGTCCCTAGTTTGTTTGTCTTGAGAGAGGAGCTCACTGTTTTACTGCGGTCTGGCTCAAAACCATGATCCCACTGTTTAAATTTCCCAAGCATCAGGACTGCAGACATGTACCACTACACACAGCTGAGTTCCTGTATTTTTGTGCTTGTGTGTGTGTACATGTGATGCTGCTGTTCAGAATGCTTCACAGACACACTGTGAAGTGCTGTCTAATGTCTGAAGAGCGAGAAGCCTTGGGTGTGTGCATCAGAGAGAAGCACACATATCAGATGAGCTTCTTCTAGTCTGAGTCAGAGAGACTTGGGCGCTGGGTCCTCAGAGAACAAATGACAAATATATTAAGTTGTCTTTCAACAGAGACATGTGGAAGCAAGTATTTGGTCAGTAGACAAAAACATTGTGGCTTTCAGGAGCCTAGCCCTAATTTCCTGCTTGGGCAAGGCTCAGTGTTTGCTCATTTGCTGTTCAGGGAGGTTCTATACAACAAAACCACTATGAGGAACACACCTGACTTCATCACTCAGTTTCTTTGCTATTGCTGCAAAGCTTTTTGTATGTGTTGTGGAGTGTATGTCCTGTGCATGTGTGCATGTGTGTGGGGTGCACGTGTGTGTGTGGGGGGGGGAGGCCAGAGGTCCACAGTGGGTGTCCTCCTCATCACTCTTCACCTTATTCTTTGTGACAGAGTCTCTTGCTGAGCCTGAAGCTCACCAATTCCATTAGGCTTTCTGGCCAGCAAGCCCCAGCCAGGGTTTTTCCTGTTGCTACCTCCTCAGCTCTGGGACTCAAGGTGCTCACCATCATGTTTGGCATTTTTACATGGATTCTCATCAAATGCTTTTTTTTTTTTTTTTTAAGATTTATTTATTTATTATGTACACAGAAGAGGGCACCAGATCTCATTACAAATGGTTGTGAGCCACCATGTGGGTGCTGGGAATTGAACTCAGGACCTCTGGAAGAGCAGTTGGTGCTCTTAACCTCTGAGTTATCTCTCCAGGCCCTGGATTCTCATCAAATTCTTATCTCAGACCCTTGTGCTTGTACAGCAAACACTTTGCCATGGAGGAGGGGCCATCGCTCCAGCTCTGCAGAGCTTTTGCCCCCGTACGTTTATTTTTATTCTGTGTGTATGCATGTTTGCCTGCAAGTCATGTGTGTGCCCTCAGAGGCCAGAAGAGTGTATAAGATCCCTGGGAACTGGAGTTACAGACAACTGGGAGCCACTCAATAAAGGTGCTGGGAACTGAATCTGGGTCCTCTGCAAGAGTTTTATTAACCACTCTACCCCCTGCAGAACTTTCTCTTTTAAGAGGTTTTCAAAGTTTTTCTTTGACTCCTCCTGCATCAACATCCTGTGTTGAAAGGATTGCAGGTGTGCCCACGATGACAGCTAATCCTCTTTGGCTCCCACGGCTGTCCCCTGGCCCAGCCTGACACTGCAGAACTGAGTATCTGCATTTTCCACAGCCTGTAGCTCTCTCTCAGCATCCAGAATGGTGCTGGACCTCAGAGAAGACCTCAGGGACTCCCCAGTCTTCTTAGTGCCTAGAAACATTTTGCATATTTGGCGTCATGGAATCCTCCAATCTTCTGTTGAGTACAGGCAAAAGCAGACTCTATCCATCTTACACCTGTGTGGGGAGTGGATGAAGTCCCAAGGGAATGTGGGCTGGTGACATGAGCACAGCCATGTCAAAGACCCTGATGCCTCAGACCCATGGAATGACCAAACCTTTCCCAGATCAGGCTCGGGGAAGTGACAATGCTTCCTTCCGCTTGGTCCTTGTGCAGATGTTGACAGTTTCTATAGAAAATGTCAATGGCCTCTTTCTCCCTCTGGGTTTCTATAGCCTGAGACTACACCCGTACAGAGGGACCTCTCTACTGAGATTAGCTAAACTTGCCTTCTGGTTCAGCTGTATATGATAAGCCCACTTCCTTAATCCAGACTTACAAAACAAACGTGCAGAGTGATCTGGATTGCTGTTGTTACTGAGTCTCCTTCAGAGCACACCATGGCCCACCTAACCCCAGCTTTTCTGTGTGTGTGTGTGTGTGTGTGTGTGTGTGTGTGTGTGTGTGTGTCTTAATTACTGTTCTATTGCTGTGAAGAGACACTATGACCAAGGAAACTTTTATAGGGAAGCACTTAACTGGGGGCTTGCTTACGGTTTCAGAGGGTGAGTTAGAGACAATCATGGTGGCAAGCCTGGGCAGGCAAGCAGTAGCAGAGAGCTTACATTCTGATCAGCAAGCCAAGGCAGAGATGTGGGGGAGGGGAAGAGAGAGGGAGAGAGAGTGGCCTGGGCCTGGGTTTCAAAACCTTAAAGCCCACCCCTAGGGACACATCCCTGCCAACAAGCTCATGCCTCCTAATCCTTCCTAAATGGTTCTCCTAACTGCGGACTAAACTTTCAAATGTGTGAGTCTATGGAGTCATTCTTATTCAAACCAGTACAGTGTGTCTGAGGGTCTCCACTCCCTGTCACCTCCGCCCAGTCCCTAAACCACGCATGTAGTGCTCACTCACTGGCAGTCAATTACAGAAGACTTCTGCCACCTTCAGAGGGTATAATGATCTCTCCCCAGCCAGTCTGCAGTGGGTGCCAGTCTGTTGAACTACCTGTTGTGTCAGGGAGGTCATGGCAGGGAGGTCATGGCAGGAGGAAGTGGAGATACCTGGTCACACTACATTTGCAGTCAGAAAGGGATAAATACTTCCTCAGCTCACTTCCATTTTGTATTCAGTAGAGAACCCCAGCCTCTGGAGTGCTGCTGTCCATGTTTAGATAACCCAGTCTAGAAACCTCACAGATGTGCCTGGAGGTTTTTCTCCAAGGTGAATCTAGACTGTCAAGTTGACAATACACATTTACCTGGAAGCAGCATGAAAGGCACAGGACATCTAACATCACACCAGTCGCAAGCTCCAGGTGGTTTTTGACCAAGTGACTGTAAACTGGGTGTACTAGTTTTATTTCTGTAACTATGACAAATACCCTGACCAAAAGCAGCACATAAAAGAAAGGGTTTATTTGGCTTATAACTTCAGGTTACAGTTGCTAATCACATCACTTCCATAGTCAAAAGCAGAGAGAAATGAGTGTACCCATACTGCCTGCCTCTGCTTCTGACTCTAATCTAGCTCTCTCTTGTCTTATACAATTCAGAAATCCTTGCTTAGGGGATGGTGCTGCCCACAGTGGGATAGGCCCTCATACATCAATTAACCATCAGGACAATCCCCCAGGGACAGACCCACAAGCCAACCTGATAGAGACAGTTCCTCAACTGAGGCTCTCTTTTCAGGTGATTCCAAACTGTGGCAAGTTGACAGTGAAAATTAACTGGGACACTGGGTTTATATCCATGTACTTCTGTGGTATGGTAACTTAAGAGTCCATTTTAAGAGTGGTACACTTGAGTCATATAGGAGTTCTGTTTTAGTTTCTTGAGTTTATCACCCACTCCTGACTTGTTAGAACAGTTCATGAAGTTCAGGGAAGCACTACATTTACTGGATTATTACAAAGGATATTTTATTATCAGCTTATATTTATTGTACAAAACAACAAATTCTATAGTAGAATGTTTTAAGATGTGTTACTTTTGTTTATGTTGCATTTGTTTTACTCTGTGAAGCTGTGTTACTGTGCCTGTCTAAAACATCTGATGGTCTAATAAAGAACTGTACAGCCAATAGCAAGGCAGGAGAAAGGATAGGTGGGGCTGGCAGGCAGGGAGAATATATAAAAGGAGAAATCTGGAAGAAAAGGAGTTCTAGCAGCCAGAGAAGAAGGAGAACTCCAGGGGCCAGCCACCCAGCTACACAATCAGCAAGCCACAGAGGAAGAGGAAGATACAGAGGTAAGAGAAGAGGAAAAGCCCAGAGGTACAAGGTAGACGGGATAAGTTAAGGAAAGCTGGCTAGAAACTAAGCCATGCTAAGGCTTGGCATTTGTAAGTAAGAATAAGCCTCCCTGTGTGAATTTATTTGGGAGCTGGGTGGCAGCCCCCCAAAAGAGAAAAAAAATACCAATAACAACACAATTCATTATGATGTTTTGATGTTTTATGTGCCTCAATTGTTCTCAGGTCCCACTTTTGTCTCTAATTCCCCCTTCTGGTTTTTCTGTTTGTTTGTTTGTTTGTTTTTACCCCAAATACTCTACATTTTCATGTCCTAGTTCCATCCGACAAAATACCCCAGCAAACTCAACTTTAAAATAATCCTGGCACTTGGGAGGTAGAGGCCAGCTTAATCTACATAGTTCCAGGCCAGCCTGGTCTACACAGAAAGAGAAACAACACAATGAGAACCTTTCAGAGGAAGAGGGTTTATTTCG
This sequence comes from Onychomys torridus, assembly GCF_903995425.1. Classification (NCBI taxonomy): domain Eukaryota; kingdom Metazoa; phylum Chordata; class Mammalia; order Rodentia; family Cricetidae; genus Onychomys; species Onychomys torridus. Next base: position 18,177,062 of record NC_050443.1, read on the forward strand.
GGTTTACAGCTGATCGCTGTGGGGCAGTCAGGGCAGGAACTTGAGGCAGCCGGCCACATCCACAGTCCAGAACAGTAAGAAAAAGCCCGCCTGTCTATGCTCAACTCGCCTTTTCCTCTTTAAACAGTCTAAAACCCAAACCCAGAGGAGTTCTGCTAACAGCAGGCTAGATCTTCCTATATCAACTAATGCTATCCAGACACTTCCCTACAGACATGCCTACAGGACAACTTAGTCTAACAATCCCTCCCAAGGCTCTCTTCCCAGGTGACTCTAGGCTATGTCACAATGCCTTTCTGAGTCTGGCTTATTTCACTCATTTTCTTGCAAACATGGTGATTTCGTTCTCTAAGGCTCAATAAAAATGCTGTTAACACATTCATCACATTCTCTTCATCTGTTCCTCCAGATGGACTTTAAGGTAAATTCCACATGTAGGCCATTAGGAATAGTGCCTCAATAAACGTGAAGGGACAAGTGTCTCTGTGGCATGTTGTCTTAGAACCCTTTGGGAATCCACCCTGGAGTTAGCTATAATGGGATCAAAGGGTAGTTGTATTTTCAGTTGTTCTGCCTGCCTACCTGCCTCCTTCCCTCCTCTCTTCTTGTCTATGTTTTTGAGACAAGGTCTCATGTAGCACAGCCTGTTTTTGAACTTTCTATGTAGCTAAGGGCCACTCTGAACATCTGATCCTCCTGACTGTTCCTTCCAGGTCCTGGGGATATGGGTGTGAGCACCCACATCCAGTTTATGCAGTGCTTCATGAATGCTAGATGATCACTCTATCTTTTGAGGTACATCTTTAGTTTCTTCAGGAATCTCCATACTGGTTTCCATAGTGACTGCTCCATTCCCACTGGAAGTGAACAATGCATGTTTTAAAAGACACAAATCAGTAGTCAGCAAGGTCCCAAGCCCACACATTCCTGTCTCAGTGGAGTTCCCATGGTTTCTCACACTCATCTTTTTGGGCCTTCCAAGTATTTGGCTACCTGGTTGTTTGGGGTGGTAGTGGGGTTATGGATACTTGATTAAGTATGATTGGCATGATAAGCCATTGGCCATTGGTGATCAATTCACCTTCAACCAGAAGTTTCAGCCTTAAAGCAGGAGGCTTGTTCCTCAGATAACTAATCTTGTCCCCACCTTGTCTGATCTTCTAGGACCACTTTAGTAATATAGTATGAGTAAGTTGAAGCTGGGTGTGGTGGAGTACACCTATAATCCCAACACTTGAGAGGTGGAGGCAGGAATATTAGGAGTTCAAGGCTAGCCTCTGCTACATGGTGAGTTTAAGGTTACATAAGACCTTGTCTTATCTCATGAGTTTGAAAGGACTTGTAAGTACTTCCCCTGTGTGTTACAGCTAATAGAGGATATCGTCAGGAGCCAAGGATAATGGGATAAACACTTAAGGAAAACCGTTATTATGGATGTGTTTAGATAGGAGACATCATGGTTTTAGGTCCCATGAAGCAGGAATCATAGACAAAATAAGATAAAATACAAACCGGGCACGGTGGCACATGTTTATAATCCCAGCACTTGACAGGCTGAGGCAGGGGGATTGCTTCAAGTTCAAGGGCTGCATAAGTGAGTCCAAGGTCATTCCGGGATATGTGGTGAAAACTTATCTTACAAAAAGGAAAAGGAAGCCAAAATATACTCATCACAATACCTTGTATTCCTGACCTGCCCCTGCATCGTTGTTCTGATCATTGTTCTGTGGTCACATTGATCATCTCTTGGACTCAGAGCAGCTGAATTCTAGGACGTTCCCAGAGATATATTCCCCACACTTTATAAAACCAGCTCCCTGGGGTTGGTAAGATGGCTTAATGCTTAAAAGCACTTGGTGCTCTTGCAGTAGACCAGAGTTCTGTTCCCAGCACCACAATTGCCTGCAACTCCAGCTCTAAGGGATCCAGCGCCGCCTTCTGGTATTTGTGGTCACTGCACGCAGGTGCACGTAAACACAGAGAAACATAAATAAATCTTTTTTAAAAGGCAATTCCTTTTATATTTTATAAAGATACATGTGGAATCTTTACTTACATGTCACCTACCCTGAGAAGTTCTCAATTCACTTTATTTGAATCAGCCTTCCCCTAACTCCAGAATGAAAACCTTGTCCTTTACCCTTTGCAGAATGACATACTTTATGAGCCCATAGAGATCATCGCGACACATGGGTAGCAGGACAGCTTTCCAGCTGGGTGTCAGATGGTATTCAAACCAACAACCTGGAATCTTCTCCCCCACAGATTGGCCACTCCTGTTTGGCCACACCAGTTATTATTGGTCACTCAACCTTTAGCCTCCCTTGTGCTGCAGAGAAGAATTTCAGCCTTGAAGCAGGTGACTAGTTCCTCTGGAAACTGGTACAACCCTTAAAACATATCAGGTTTTCCAGGGACTTTCCAAAAATTGACTTAACATCATCATTATTATTGTCCATTATCTTTTTAACCTTTTTTTTTTTTTTTGAGACACTCACTGTGTAACTCTGGCGGCTGACCTGGAACTCTCCATGTAGACCAGACTGACCTCAAACTCACAGAGATCTGATTGCATCTGACTTCCAAGAGCTAGAATTAAAGGCATGAACCACTATGCCTGGCTATCTTTTTTTTAAAAATAAATAGCTTTATTTTAGATGTTTGAATGTTTTGCCTGCTTGCGTGTATGTATACCATGTGCATGACTGTTGGATCCCCTAGAACTTGGGTTAAAAGTCAGTATGAGCAGCCAGGCTGTGGTGGCGCACGTCTTTAATCCCAGCACTTGGGAGGCAGAGCCAGAAGGATCTCTAAGTTTGAGGCCAGCCTGGGCTACCAAGTGAGTTCCAGGAAAGGTGCAAAGCTACACAGAGAAATCCTGTCTCAAAAAGAAAAAAAGTCAGTATGAGTTACCATGTGGGTGCTGGAAGCTGGGTCTTCTTGTTCTTAACCAGTGAGCCATCTCTCTAGCCCTTCTTTTAAATGTGTGTGTGTGTGTGTGTGTGTGTGTGTGTGTGTGTGTGTGTGTGTGTGTGCTGGATGTGCACCAGAACGCCTGTGTGGAAGTCTGAGGACAACTTGCAGGAATTGGTTCTCTCTTTCCATCGTGTATACCATGGCAACTCAAATTCAAGTTGTCAGGCTTGGTAGCAAATGCCTTTACTGCTGAGCCATCTCACTGGCCTCTGCTATAATTGTTTGAGGCAGGGTTTCTCTTTGCAGCTCAGGCTGGGTTCAAACATCCTCCTGCCTCAGTCTCTCAAGTGCTGGCATAACAGATGTGTGCCACCACATTCAGGAACACCTCCCATTTTAGGAAATGCTTGCTTTTTCTTTCTATCTTAGAATCTACCCTTGTGACAAGGCTCTCAGAGTAAATTATGAACCTGTTTTAAAGGAAAGAGAGCTGAGAGCTGGGTGTGGGTGACACACAGCTGTCATACTCACACTTTGCAGGGTGAGGCAGGAGGATGGTTAGGAGGATTCCAGGCTAGCTCAGGCTTCCAAGAAAGACCATGTCTCATGCAAAACAAAACAAAACAAAACAAAACAAAACAAAACAAAAAAGGAAGCAAAGAAGTTGTGAGTTTTATGACTTATTCAAAGCAGGGATTAGCATTAAGCAGATGCAGGGTCATAGGCAAAGATATGACAACAAGGACTATTGATTGGGTAAGGATGTTCATGGGGAGACAAAAGGAGACTTGTGGGGGTGATAAGACCTAGAAAGGAGGCCCTTTGGCTCCTGTAGCTGTAGGGCCAGAGAGCTGTTGCTCTGCAGTGACAGTGACTCAGAGAGGGGCAGAGTTGGCAGCGGCTGGGCCTTGTAGAATGTGGGATGTAGTTTGTGTCAGGATATGGTAGTAGGAATGAGCAGAGGCGCTAGAATACCTGTGGTGGGTGACCTTGAAGTGCATAGGATGTGGTTAGGGCAGAAGATTCTGGACAAGAGAGACTTTCAGAATGCAAGGAGTCTAGAACCTTCTTGAATATGAAACGTACAGTTTTGTCAGGGGGTAAGTATTCTGAGGGTTCCAAGAGGCTCTTGGGGAAGGTCTATCTACAGAATACTACTGAGATGAGTTCATGAAAGGACTGGAGAGCATGGACAGAGTTGAGACACGCAGGTCTCAACCATCAACTCCAGTTTATGGTGGCCATGATGATGTAGCTGTGGACTTGGATGGTATTTGGGTTGGAGAACTCAAGTTATTGAGGTGCTTCAAGGCTGGTAGAGGGGATGTGGCTGGTAGTGAATGTGAGTCCGTGGTTCCAAAGGGACACTTAGGGCAGAGGGAACAGAGAATGGAGGCACGCCATGAGTTAGGCACAGTGTGTGTGTGGGGGGGAGAGGCAGGCAAATTAACCCAGTTTTATTGTATGCCCTTTGTCCGTCTCTGCTTCGGAGTGTTTCTGATGGTCTCCCAGATCCAACGCACATATTTTGAAACTCGTGTGTAGACACCAGGTCGGTTGGGCTGTCCACATGGAAAATCTCCCCATGAAATGATGCCATAGAGTTTGCCGTTGCAAACCAGTGGGCCCCCAGAGTCACCCTGGTTGGAGAAGAGAAAGAAGGGCTCTTGATAAGGCTGAACAAAAGGAAGAGATGGGGGAGATGTGGGGAGGAGAGTGAAAGATGGAGACAGGTGTGGGGAGTCGAAGAGATAGAGAGTGAGAGGGATGGAAAGTCAGGGAGATGGAGAATCAGAGATGAAGAGTCAGGGAGATGGAGAGTCAGAGAGAGAGAGATAGTCATGGAGACAGAATCAGAGAGATGGAGAGTCAGAGAGAGAGAGAGATAGTCATGGAGACAGAGAATCAGAGAGATGGAGAGTCAGGGAGATGGAGAGTCAGAGGAGGGAGAGTCAGGGAGATGAGAGTCAAGGGGATGAAGAGTTAGAGAGATGGAGAATTAGAGGGATGGACTGCATGCCTCCCACATTCTCCATATCTCACCTCACAAGAGTCCTTCCCGCCTTCTTTGGTACCAGCACAGAGCATGTTGGCAGTGATCTTCCCGGGATACACCTGCCGGCATTCCTCATCTGAGCGCAGTTCGATGTTGGCACACTGCAGGGTTTTAGGGTAATTCACTGGGGAGGAGAGAGACCATCTGAGGAGGCTTGTCCTGGATGTTCAAGAGTCAGAGTGGGCAGGAAATTGAGATGAGGTAAGTAAGATGAAGGAAAAGTTAGGCAGGAAGTAGTAAAGAGACGAAAAATGGACAGACATGGGAAGCAAATGAGGATAAAAGGAGGGCAGGGTGGGAGAGCTAGGGCAGGGGAGACAGGAGACAGAAGGTGGGGTACCGGGGAGGTGGTACCCAGGTACTTTCCATGCAAACACGAGAACCAGAGTCAGATCCCCAGAACTTATGTAGATGTTGGGAGCAGGCATGGTGGCCTGCCTATAATTTCAACCTCAGAAGAGATGGGATCTCCAAAGCAAGCTGGTTAGCAGGCCAGTCATGATGGTGGGTTTGGGTTTGATGGAGAGACACTGCCTCAGTAAATGGTAGAAGAGTGATCGAGAATGATTCCCAACATCAACCTTGAGACTCCACTTGCACTCCCACACACGTGTGCCCCACACAAGCGAATGTGCATACACACATGCACACCACATGTGTGTGAAAATGGAAAAGGGGAAAAGAGGACTGGAGCTGGGTAGGGTGAGAAAAAGTGAGACACCCAAGAGGAGTGTGAGGGAGAAAGACACAGAAAGGTGATGGAGAGAGCAGGGCGCTGCTGCGGAGATGCCTGCTGACATCTGCTATGCTATATGTTAGTCATAAAACATACCTAAAGATGCACTTTTTATAATTCGTCCACCTCCATAAGATGCACGTACTTAATGTATTATGTAAATTACAAATATGTAAGTCATACATGTATTTACTAATGTATATCATAATGTGCTAGATATTATATAATAAACATTAACATATAATCTTTATTTTTCAGTGCTAGGGATTGAAGCTTCAGATATGCAAGATGCATTCTCTACTGCTTCTCTACATCCCCAGCCCTTTGAATTTTATTTTACTTTTAAAAACTCTTGTGTACACGTGTGTGTGTGTGTATGTGTGTGTGTGTGTGTGTGTGTGTGTGTGTGTGTGTGTGTGTGTGTGCTAAAACAGGTGTGAGGAGGTCAGGGAACATTTGGGAGTCAGCCCTCTCCTTCCAACATGCGGGGCATTTAGCCCAGGCTGCCAGGAGGTAGTAAGCACCTTTACTCACTGAGTCCTCTGGCCAGCCCTATTTTACTTCTTTAAAAAGAAATCTTGAGGGGCTGGAGAGATGGCTCAGAGGCTAAGTGCGCTGCCTGTTCTTCCAGAGGTCCTGAGTTCAATTCCCAGCAACAACATGATGGCTCAAAACCATCTATAATGAGATCTGGCGCCCTCTTCTGGCCTGCAGGCATATATGCAGACAGAATACTGTATACATAACAAATAAATAAATCTTTAAAAAAAAAAAAAAAAAAAAAAGGAAATTTTGAATAGCTCAGGCTGGCTTCTCTGTAACTTAGGCTGACCCTGAACTTGTGATCCTACTCAGTCTCCCAGGCGACTGGCATTATAGGCCTGTGCCACCAGGCTCAGCTTATTATATAATCATTTATTCTGAGTCTGGAGAGATAGCTCAGTGGTTAAGAGCACTTGCTGCTCTCCCAGGGGAGATTCTCAGCTCCCATGCCAGGCAGCTCACAACTGCCAGTGCCTCCAACTCTAGGGGGATCTAGTGCCTTCTTCTGGCCTCTGTGGGCACCTGCAGTCATATGCACAAACCCACACATAGACACATACTCAGAATTAAAAATAAATCATATATATATATATATATATATATATATATATATATATATATATATATATATATATATATATATATCATCCCAGTACTTGGGAGGCAGAGGCAGGTGGATCTCTGAGTTCCAGGATAGTCAGGGTTACATAGTAAGACCTTGTCTTAAAACACACACACTCACTATATGTGTGTGTGTGTGTGTGTGTGTATTACTCATACATTTATAATATTAATTTGTAATATTAATATTAAGGAGATACATGCCTTCATTTATGTAGACTTATTTTTATAAAGGGACTGGAAAGATGGCTCAGTGGGTAAAGGTGCTTGCAGCCAAACCTGAGGTCCTGAATTTGATCCCTAGAACCAAAATGGTGGGAGGAGAGGACAGGAATCCTGCAATTGTTCTCTGATTCCCCTTTGACTGCTTTGGTATATGCACCTTCTCTCCAGCACACACCCCAAACCAATACAAATATAATAAAAAAATTCTCCTCTTACTTCCCCTGCTTATTGCAGCCTCATTTTCCTCAGCCGTTTATGAGGACTCCAGCAGCCAGTCAAGCACTTACCCTGGGGGCTGGTGGTGGTGCCCCAGCCAGAAACACGACAGCAGGTGCCTGTGGGTAGGCAGTCGTCTGGGGAGAGCGGCAGAGTACGGATGTGACTGCTGAGCTGGACTGGGGACTTCAGCTCCAGAAGCATAATGTCATGGTCATGGTTCAGGTGGGTGGGGCTGACCTGGTATTCAGGATGGGGGATAGAGCGGACCACCTCCATTGCCTGCTCGCCGTTTTCCACACGCCCCAGGGCATGCTTGCCTAGGTGAACTGTGTACCCACTGTGGTGCAGGAAGTGGCAGGGAAGAGACAGATGAGCCCACCTCTGTCCCCACCCCAGCCCCAGCCTCTTCCCGTCCTGCACTCAAGGCCCCACATACTCTTTTCTGCAATGAGCTGCTGTGAGTATCCATTTGGGGTGAACCAGAACACCTCCACAGAGAAGCCGTCCATGTACCAGTAGAGCTGCCTGCCAAGGCTGAGAGTGGGGGAGGCAGGTGTAGCCGCCTGGGAGAAAACCGTTGGTCCCATTGGTCCCATTGAGAATCTTGGGGTAGTCCCGGGAGATTCCTGTCAAAGACAAGAAACTGTTAGAGATCTGGGGCTAAGGAAGAAGAAAAGGCCAGTGCTGTGGTTCTGGACATGGAGAAAGGGTCAGATTATTGTTTTGGCTCACCATGGACTGAGGATTCATTTGCTATCCTCTAAGTCGCCTTGTTCTATCCAGTGGGGGTGAGTCAGGCAGACATTTCCCCTGTACCACAGAAGTGCTGAACTGTCCAATGGGCACTGAGAAGAGAGCTTATGGCAATGGAGGGTTGCCAGGAAGTAAGCAGAGGTTCACTTTCTCTCCATCTACATTTTCTTAAGGTGAAAGTTGACTTATGAATCTCCCTAGGCATCATCCATCCACTTGTTCATTATTCATCCACCCATCAATCCATCTACCTACCTACATCTATCCATCCATTTAATGAGGTCCAGCCTCTACTAGTCTTCCTCCCAGGGTCTCCAGAAGAGACACTACCAATGTTGAGAATAATCTGAGAGAAAAGAATCTAAGCACACCGAGCTCTTCAGTCCATTCACTTTATTCCTCTGAGACAAAATTCTATCCACACAGCTCCAATTCTGCTCTCATGCTCAGCTCCTCTCCGTCCTTCTCCTCCTGTCCTCTCACACTTCTGACCAAGCTCTTTCTGTCTTCACCCTCGTCTTCGTCCTCATTCCTCTTCACCTCGATTCCTCCTCGGTCCTCTCTGGGAACCGGTCTAAAACTTTACAAGCAGTCCCGATCTTTACAATACAATGCAAGGCTTTCAAGGTTCCCAAAAGAGCAGTGATAGTTTCATTTTCAACCCCAAAGGGGAGTGAATAAAGGAGGTGGGGTCATATAAGGGCTAGAATAAATCAGAACGGGGATTTATGTGCTCAAAATATGTCCTTATAAGTGGTTAGGTGAAACGTTATGGGTTTATTATAAATGTGCTCAAACTACAATCTCCCAGGTGGTTAGGTAAAAGAGTCTGAGTCACTAAAATAAACCTGCCTTTATTTTCCTATGCTGCTGTTTTCTGGCAGGGTAGGGGAAGAGTACTCAATGGCTAGGTAACTTGCATCACTGCTTGAAGCACCTGGTACGAAGAAAATTCTTTTGTTCTAAATAAGTTGCTCTAGGATGCCTTTTGGGCTGAGAGAAAGGGAGGTCTGAGCTTAATTTGCACAAGAAGCAAAGCTATGTACCTAACACCCACCTGATCTAGGCAGTGTCTTCTAGGGGTGTTTACCTTAATGGAGGAGACCAGCGGGTGGTCTGACCAGCAGGTGGTCTGACCAGCTAGTCTGCTGCTTACCCTTAGATGCATTGTACGAGCCGGCCCTGACTTTGGATGCTTGCTAAAGGAGATAAATGCAGAAGGCAGACATCTAATTCAAATGCTAAAGGGGGGCAGAAAGCCTGGAGGCAGGGAGCTTTGCTTGCATGACTGTATTCAAGTACCTTAAATGTATATGCCCAAAGAATACAATCCACACTATTAGAAATTCTTGGGGAAGCTATGAGAATGCACATGAAATTCATAGCAGAAAACAGTTGATACATTAAAAGCCAAACACCAAATACTCCTTGAGACTTGGCTTCCTCTGGAGGAATTCCTTGATTCTTCCAGATATAGCTTTGTCATAGTCAGCTGAATTCTTACTTCATATTCCTGCAGCCTGTAGCATCCATCCATCCATGTACGTGTGTGTCTGTATATCTATCTGTCTGTCTTTCCATTTATCTATCCACCCTCCCATTAGTCTACCTATCCACCAGCCCACAGATTCACATGTCCACTCATCTACTCATCCATCTATGTATCCATCTATCCACCTACCCATCTTTCCATTTATCCACTCACACACTCATTCCATGTATCCATCCATCCATGTATACATCTATCCATCCATTCATCTAACAACTTACATGTCTATCCATCCTCACAACCACCAATCCATTCATTTACCTATCCATCTATCTATCCTAACCCCACCCATGTATCCATTCATCCACTACTAATCTATCCAACCAACCATCCATCCTTTCAACACATATTTACTGGGTGCTTTTCCAGTTCTACAGACCACCTACAAGCAGCCGTTCTCAAATTCACATTTCCAACCCCAACCTTTGTGGCTGGAAGCTCAAATGCTATCAGCCCAAACACCCTCATGCACATCTTAAAGTTTGTGACTGGAAATTGATCTTTCTCACCCCAAACTGTTCCTTCCAGTCCTCATCTTGATGCTTAGCCCAAATCTGGGCACAAGCCTTGCTTCCCTTCATCCCTTCATCATTCACGACAGTCCTGTCAGTTTATCTCCTAAACATCCAGTTTAAAACTTTTAATATTTATTTACTTTATGTGTGTGAATGTTTTGCCTTCATTCATGTATGTGCATCATGTGCATGCCTGGTGCTCAAGGTGTCAAAAGAAGGCATCAGATTCCTTGGAAGAATGGAGTTATTCTAGACCATTGTGAGTCATTATGTGGGTGCTGGGAACCAAACCTGATCCTTTGCATGAACAGCCAATGCTCTTAACCACTGAGGCATCTCTCCAGCCTCCTGATAACCAGTTTTTACCAACTCTCTGCCACCATCTTGAAGGGAACAGCAAGTTTCCTGTAATCTCAGAGCCGGGGAAGCAAAGACACAAGGATCCTTGGGGTTTGCTATTAGCCAATCCAGCGGAACTGGAGAGCTCTAGGTTAGTTGGAGAGATTGTCTCAGAAAATAAGGTGAAGAATGATAAAGGAAGACACCTGATGTTGACCTCTGGCCTGCACACGCACATGCACATGCACACACACAAGAGAGGGGGTACTGTGTCACTTGGAAGCCTCTTTGTCTGAACCCCCACCTCTCCTCTTGGGCCACTCTGCTCTGGCCTCATATACCTGTTCTCCCAACACACTTGAGCCTCTCTTTGTTACTGCTGTTCTCTCCCCCTGCGTACTTCTTCCTTATGTCAATCAGAGACCCACATGTTTCATTATGCCAATCATAGCCACGTGTGGGTCTTGAAGCCAATTAAAATAAAATCCAAATCTCAGTTCCTTGGGGATGCCAGACACATCTCAGATATTCATTTACCCTCATGACCAGACATAAACATGTGGTGCAGACAGAGTACATTTGAGCTAGTGGATGGAGAATCCAGAGGCACATGACAGAGTCCTTTTTCCCTGTGAGATCTAAGTCCATATAATTTCTTCAGCAAAGCCTTCTGGGGCCCCTGGTCTAAGGGGTTCCCTTTCTGGACCTCAGGCATGTCATGTTTCTGTAAGGATGCTCATCAAGGTTACAGCTATCCATCTCTTCAGCCTTGTTGGTTATTGCTTCTCCCCCACCCCATCCCTTTTTTCTCTATTCACTTCTCTCTCTTCTCTCTTCTCTCCCTCCCCCTCCTTCTCCTTTTCTTTCCATCCTCTGTAGGCCCCTCTTCTCTTTCCCTTTCTGATGCCCTATTTTCTTTTTCCTCTCTTCCCGCTCCCTTCACTCTTACCATAAGCTCCACTGACAGCAGCCCTCTGTTCAGGAGTCTCAGTCCTGGGATTTAGCATATGTGACAGCGGTGGAGACACGGCTGGGGGTGGTGGAGCACATCTAGATCCCAGTGGGCTGCTTTCTTACTATGCAGTGTCCTGCAAATTGCCAGCCTCAGCCTCCCTCACTGTTGAGTAGGAAGAACACAGTCCTCCCTCTGTATCTGTGGAGAACTGGTTCTAGAGCTCTACAGACATTACAAGCCAGTAATGTTCAAACCCTTTACAGAAAGCATCACGGTGTTTACATATAACCTCTACACATCTTTCCGTCCCATTAAACCACCCCTGATGATTTATAATAGCTAATAAAAGCCAAATACTGTATAAACAGCAACTACACCTTATTTCTCTGGGAGTAATGCCAATGTGCGCTCAGCACTGACTAGAATAGTGTCTCATTGTTTTTGTTTTTGTTTTCCATTTGCTATATGGTTGGTTGAATCTTCGGATGGGGAACTGTGGATACAGACATCACACATTAGAAAGCTGTGGGATTCATTGGACCTCCAGCCTGAGCATCTCACAAATGCTTAACTACAAGGGAGACTGCTTGTCCACCAGCCCACTTTCCCACCTGCATATGCTGGGATGGGCCCCATGGTTCTAAGAGTTAAGGGCAGGAATAGAGGGTCATTTTAGTTAGGACCAAAAAAACGAGACAAAGGTGACATTAAGAGGTAGAGACAGGAGGGTGAGAACTTCAAGGCTGTCCTTGGCTACAGAGCAAGCAAGTTTAAGGCCAGCCTGGGCTACTTGAGACCCTGTCTCAAAGATGAATAAATAAATAGCAAGCTCGGAAGCTGAGTTATGGTCCAGTTCTCTTTTAACTCTGGGTGTGTCCATGTAAAAGGCTCATGAGGAGGCTGATTGGACTGAAACCCTCGTTCTCATCAAGGTCCCTCTTAGTACCAGGAGGGAGCAGATTCTTCTCTAGCACCTGAGCTTTGGAGGTTCCACCATCTTTAGTAGCTATTTCACAGAAGACGAGAAAGGCCAGTTAAGCCAAGCCTGGTGATGCAGGCCTGTTAGCCCAGCTCCTTGGGAGACCAACACAGCAAGATTGCAAATTCAAGACCCGTCCAGGGTACAGTAGTTTAAACTGGCCTGAGGAACTTAGTCAAAAGAGGGCTGGAAGTGTAGGTCAGTGGTAGAGACTTCCTCAGTTCTCATGGGGCCCTGAGACTGATACTTACGTGTGTGTGTGTGTGTGTGTGTGTGTGTGTGTGTGTGTGTGTGTGTGTGTGTGTGTGTGTGCATCTCTATATCTATCTGTCTGTCTATCCAACTGTCCGTCCATCCATCCATCCATGTAGACTACAGTGTACTAAGGATCTAACCTTTTATAGTCCTAGGGATTGACCCTAAGGCCTCAATTATGCTAGAAAAGCACTCTACCCCTAAACTATATCCAGCCAATAAATTGTATGCTCTTGTACACACACACACACACACACACACACACACACACACACAATCAATAAATAAAATAAATAGAAAGAAAACAACAGGAAAATGAAGCAAAAAAGTTGAATTTTAAAAAGCCTTTAGGTCAGAAATTATGCAGACAGTCTAATGGACTTCTAGAGCAGGGCATGGTGGACCAAGTAGACAGCCTGGATTAGTGTCCTGGCTCAGGTGTAGCAGTGTCTTTGGGGCAGGATCCTTCTGTCCCTGAGTCCTAGGAGTAATTGCAGTGCACCTACCTCATTGGGATCTGGAGGGTTCCACAAGATGCAGCTTGTGGGGCTCCTGGCCCAGGGCAAGGCACCAGGAGAGGCAATGACATGAATCCTGGGTGTGGCACCAAAGCAGAGCAGCCACCCCACCTCCAGGCAAAGGCTGGTTCAGGGTGCTAGACACTGTGGACCCTCCTCCTTTAAGTCAGAACAAAGTCCCAGGGACGTCTCTGGAAGCCTCTATTACATATCTAGGCTCCTGATAGTGGCTCATCTCTCAGTGGCAATTAATTATTAACTAATTATTTGGATAATTGTTTCAATAATATCCGCACAGCTCCCCAGATAGGCTGTGGATGCCACAAGCAGAATGCATGCAGTGCCTGGTGCTTGTCCCTGGTAGAATAAATGATGCATGCATACATAGAGTGTGTATGGGAAGGCAGAGAAATGGGCTGGGCTTGTAGCTCAACTGGTGGGTGCCTAGCACACACAAAGCCCAGAGGCCCATCCCCAACACCCCATAAACAGAGCCTGGTGGCACATACTTGTCATTCCTAATGCTGGGAAGGTAGAGGCAGGAGGATTAGGAGTTCAAGGCCATCCTCAGCTACATAGTGAGTTTGAGACCAGCCTGGTCCACAGGAGACACTGTCTCAAAAAATAAAATACAAAAAGCCACTAAAATACTAAATAAGCAGCCGGAGAGATGGTCCAATGGTTAAGAGCACTGTCTTCTCTTCCAGAGGACCTGGGTTCAAGTCCTAGCACCTACATGGTAGTGCAGAACTGTCTATAACTCCAGGGGATCCGGCACCCTCATAAGACATAAAATAATTAATTAATTAATTAATTTAATAATTAATTAATTAATTAATTTTTGGTTTTTCAGGACAGGGTTTCTCTGTGTAGCTTTGCGTCTTTCCTGGAACTCACTCTGTAGTCCAGGCTGGCCCCGAACTCACAGAGATCCACCTGCCTCTGCCTCCCGAGTGCTGGGATTAAAGGCGTGCGCCGCCGCCGCCCGGCTCAGACATAAGTTTTAAAAGAGTAAATAAAATAAAATAAAAATCCACGACTTTCAGAGCCTTTTCTATCACACACTAGGCACGCCCCTCCTTTTCTTATCCCAAACAATTGATGTCGCAGAAGAAAATAATCGTAGGCTCAAGTTTTGCTCAAAGTAGCATCTGTTAACATTTGAACCCTGAGCTTCCTGCTCTTGGGGAGGTCTTGAAAAAGTGGGTGGTGGTGGTGGGGTGCTGCAAAGAGCCAAGAGAATGGGGGAGGGTTGGGGACTTCTCTGAGCTGGGGTATCTCTGGGGCCAGAAGTGGGGGCACTGGTGTTGGTGGGCTGACCTTACCTGGGAAATCAGGTCACACAGGAAGCTATCAGTGTGTCCTTCCTGGCCCTGAGTGGGCGTGGGGAAGGCGGAGCGCAACCGGTCCCCCCTTCCCTGTGGCTTGACCCTTCCCACCATTGGTGTAAGTGGCCTCCCTGCCTCCACCCCTGTGCCTGAGTACTCACCTCCGGACAAGGCCACGGTCAGACAGGCGATGGCAGCCACTAGGGGCCACATGATAGCTCCGGGATAGGGGTGGGCAGGGTGGGCGGGGCCTGGGCCGAGAGGTTGAAGTGGGTATTGCAAAGCAAGCACCGAGACTGAAATTCTCTGCGCTTTGCAATCTTGAACTTTCCGGCTCTATTCACTCTGAAATCCTTGACCCTTGAATCTTGCCCTCCCGTAATTCCATCCGCAGTGTGTGTGGGACACCCCGAGAGCGTGCTGTCTGAGCTCCAGCGCCTGCCATCACTTCCAAGAGGTCACCCCTTCCTCCCCTGCACTCTGAAGGCTGAGTCCGGACAGCACTCCCTTGCCCATCACTCCTTCCCCGCCTCTGACCCCATTCTCCCCTCTCTGGGCCCGTCCCGGACCCTGGGTCTCCTCCCTGGAGTCTAGTCTTTCTGCATGCTTAGACTCCCTGCATCTCTGCAGGTTTCTGTCTCCACCTGCGCTTCGCGCTGACTCAGCTGCCCTGTATCCCCTTTACCATCCCTCCTCCTTTCTCCTCCTCCTTGTCCCCCTCCAGTGCCCCTTCCCCCAGGCCTCTGCCCTTCTCCTACCCAGAGACCCTACCTGAGGAGGGGCCCAGGTGGCCAACTTCAGCCTCCAACTGCCTAGAAACTTCAGCTCCGACCCATGGCTTTTAACCCCTGAGCTCCCTCCCCCAGCGCGCGCACCATTTCCCGGTGCTAGCTCCCCCTCTCCACCCCCAATGGCTCAGCTTGCTGTTGACAGGCACCCCCCAGCCTGGGCTCTGCCCTCGGCTTGGAGGCGGAGCTTCTGGGACAAGCTAGGACCCAGATCTGGCCCCGCCCAAGCCCGAGTTGAACCCACTGTGAACCTTCGTGTGGCAGGACCACGGAAAAGGGGAAAGCCCACTTTCCTTCTCAAACTCCTCCTGCCTCCATACCCCTTGCCGTGCGCGCCTCACTCCTTTCCCCATGTCTGCCCTCACCTTGTGCATACTCTTAATCTGCCTCCCACCCCCGTTCCCAGATAGTCATCACTGAGCAGTCCTGAAATCCCACCTTTACCATAGGGATCACCCTACCCCACCCCGTCCCCCACCCCACCCCCGCGCCTGTCCCTGAAGGCCAGTCCCTCCACCAGAGGCAACCAAAGCTTATCTCTCAACATCAGAGCCAGCACAGCCAGTGGGAGTCTCACCTCCAGCCTCGTTTCTTCTGAAATTCAAGGTGATGACTACTTATGTTCATCACCCCCTTCCCAAGACACACATCACCATAGGTGCCTGGCCAACAGAGTGTCTAGTGCCCCTGGGCTTGTGTGGGGCAGAGACTGAGCCTGGGAAAGTAGTCTGAACTAGGCTGCCTTTCAGAAGCAGTTGATGAGGTGACAGAGTGCATGGCAGGGTGGGTGGAGAGGGCTAGGGCTAGGGTGTGTGGGGGGCAAGCTGGGATGGGATGGGGTGGAGGAAGAGGAAGGAGGAAAGGATGGTGTTTGGGGAATGAGTAGGTGGCTTCTGGAACTTTGACTGGGTGGGGCCCCATGAGTTAATCCCAGGGGGTGGATGGGGCAGGATTAGGGATTAAGAAGGACAGAGGTGGGGTCAGAATTTGAAAACAAGCCAAGGATGGGGATCCAGTGAAGTTTGGAAAGAGGGAGCTAGTAGAGATGACATCATTAAGATACAGGCTGGTAGGGTGAAGGTTCACAGGATGGGAGGTGGGGCTGTGGTTGGGTACAGGATTTGGGAATGGTATAGTCCAGACCAAGGTAATTAAGGTTTGGATGTAGAGACCAAACCTAGTTCAAAGGTTCCCTTTTAGAATACGGTGTTGCAGGGTTTTACTGATTGTAGTTCAGTTGGTAAAGTGTTTGTCTGCCATGCATGAAGCCTGTAGGTTCCATCCCTGTAGAGGAGCACACACGTGTACGCAGCATTAGAGCAGTATAGGCTGGAGGATCAGGAGTTGCTACAAGATGAGTTTAAGGTCAGTACGGACTTTAAAAAAGAGAGGAAAAAGCCCACAGCATATAGGCAATACAGAATGCTAATATGAATTTAACAAATCAATGCTTTGCTAAGCACATTAGTCCTTAGCAATATTTCCACTTGGCAAATTTCATTTTTGTGGGTCTAGAAAAGAATATTTGCATTGCTCTCAGATACCTGCAATTTAAAGTTATAAAGTAGCACTGAGTATCACAGGGCCTTACTGCACAGTTCTGTCATCCTAAATACCTGGAGAGGCTGAGGCAAGAGGATGGAAACTTCAAGATCAACCTGCATTGCAGACTGAGTTCAGGGCCAGCCTGTGCAACTTATCAAGACCTTGTCTCACAATGTAAAGTATGAAGGGGACGAGGGGCATGGCTCAGTGGTAGAGCCCTACTTAGAATCCCCCAGTGAGGGCTGGGGGCATAGCTCAGTGGTAGAGCCCCTGTCTACCATCGTAAGTCTCCATGTTCAAACCCTAGTACTTCTCAAAGGGGTAAAGAAGCATCTCAAAGACAATAACACAGATGCAGAGATGTTTTAAAATCAGATAATCTATCTAATTTTCCATTGAAGAACCTATTGGGTCTATTATCTCAGTCCTTCACTAGGAAGAGAAGTTTAGGTTTTGTTTGTTTGTTTGTTTTTGTTTTTCGAGACAGGATTTCTCGGTAGTTTTGGAGCCTGTCCTGGACTAGCTCTGTACCAGGCTGGCCTTGAACTCACAGAGATCCACTTGCCTCTGCCTCCCGAGTGAGAAGTTTAGTTTTTAATGCAAGAACTGAAGTGAATTGTTTAGTTAGAGTTCTGATGATTCTAATGAGCTCACTGGAAATGCAGTGAGGTTGGGAAGAAGGGTACTGTGATACTAGGTTATGTTTGGGGATAGGGTTGGGTTGCAGTTGGGAGGGACATGGAGATAAGGATCCTGATAGGGTCCTGTTGGGTTGGGGTGGGTTGGAGGGCAGAATGGAGGATGGAAGGATGTTGAGATGGTTGGGAATATCAATGATGGGAACTAGGCACAGGCTCATCTTTTCTGTTTGGGTAGGTCCTGGTGGGGGCAGGGTCACATCTGTGAGTTCCTGTTAAGGTGACTGAAAGGCCATTGTCCTTCCCCACCCTAAACTTCCTCCACCTCCCCGGGCAGGATTTGGAGTGGGTGCTGAGCCCATTCCTTTCCGGTAGAGTCGGGTTCAGGTGGGGTGGCAGGAGGGAGGATGCTAGGTGAAATGAGGTGACAGCTTGTGTGGGAAGTCGGGGTACCTGTGCCCTCTTGTGGCCCAGGCTCAAGCTTCCAGTAAAGCTTTCTCACTTGGGAGGGGTTGAAGCCAGGAGTGGGGGCGGCTGGTGTTGGCATTTGTTGAAGGGTGATTGCCAGGTCAATGTTGATGTTCAAGGTTATGATTGGCCAGGACTCATGTAACCTACCTATGTAGAAGTGAGGTCACGGACCCACCAAGGGCTGGGCACCTTCCACCCCCTCACTTCATTAATAAGGCAACAAGGATCCCATGGCTGATATTCACACTGGACCAAGTCCAGGGGTACTGTCTCACAGCTCATCATCTTTCCATGTACTGGCAGCCTAGCTGGAGAAAGAAAAAAAACCAGAAGAGTCAATGTTCCTAGTTCGGAACTTGACACCTACTCACAGATAGCCCGAGTTCAGATGAGGTAGTTGCTCTGTGCCTCAGTGTCCCCATTTGCAACATGGCCCCCATCCACAGCACTCACCTCATAGAAAAGAGTTAAGTGAACTATTATTTAAAGGTGTTTAAAAGAAGGCTTGGCGGGGATCGTGGGTCTCCGTGTACTTATTAAAGAACCAAAGCTGGAGATGGAGGCAACCCCTGCTCTCCAGAGGAGGCCCCACCCTAGCTTGGCTTCAAAATAGGATTCTTTGTCAAGCATAAACTGGAAGTTCTGGTTGGAAGTGTTGGCCCCACACCCAGAGTCTGATGTAAACATGAATTGACAGAGGACACAGAGGAAAAAAGGACCAGAAGAAGAGTTGACATTCCTAGTGCTTCCTATCTTGGGTCTGAGTACAGGTGATGTACATACACAGACATGGGAAGCCAAGGTAGGAGAGAGGGCAGGGACATGGGGGAAAGGCTGAAATGCCCAAGAAGATAGCCGACTTTTGGAGACTGGATGTCTCAGTCGGGTCCTTGTCATTAGGAACACTGAGTTTAATTTCCATCACCCTCATTCTTTGCTGCTAGAATAGAGAGAGTTCAAAAGTCTGTCTTACCAACTACCTGCTCCTGTACCACACTCTCTGCCTCTGTCTCTCTGTACTTCTGGCTAAGACAGACCCCTCAGGATCCTGTCCCTCCTGACAACTCAATGGTGCTGTTCCAACACACTTTTTGACAGGACCATCAATATTTTTTCTTCCCCAGAAAATGTCCCATTAGTATAAAGTGGCAGAATTTCTCCCATCTATCATAAGAAAATAGCAATGGGGGACACACCTCCTTCTTCCAACCTTAGCATTCCCCTTCCACTGCTGGCTCATCTCTGCTCCCATTTGATTCAGTTCTGTCTCTAAAATATTGGCTACACTTCTAGTGTGTAGTTCCCCTGAGCCTATCCCATGAGTGCATTCTCCCTGTGCCCCCATTAAGGGCACCTGTGGCCTCCATATTGTAGAATGTGAACATCTCTTCATGGTCCATCTTACTTGAGTTATCAGTAAGGTTCAAGGTCCATCACTCCCTGGTCCACCAGAGTTCCTTTCCTTGGCTTTCTAGGACGTGGTGTTCTGGGTCTCCTCAGCCATGTCTGACTGACTTCTCACTGCCTGAAGCCTCGTCTCCTTTCTCTCTATACTCACTCCCTCACTGACCTCTTCCAGTCACATGGCTTTAAATATTATCTACAGGTTGACAACTACTTCCAAATTTAATGTCTCTGGACTCTTGCTCTGGGGCTTTCAAGTTTAACATCTGCCTGCCCACTCCCCACCGCCATGTTCTGCTCCTCTTGATCTTCTCTGTCAGTGGTTACACCATCCTTTCCTCACTCAGCCAGAACTTGATCTTGACTTTGGATTCCTTTTCTCACATCATATATTATTCTTCTTTCAACCCTCCCAGCTCTACCTTCAAAACAGATCCAGAATCCCACCAGTTCTCACCATCTTCCTTCTTGCTCCCCTGATGTCTTCCTGGACGCCCCCTTCTCAGCTGGGCTACTTTAAGTTCCCTGTGTGGTCTCTTTGCTTCTGTCTCTGTCTGAACTCTATATTTTAAATACTTTATGTGTGTGTGTGTGTACTTGTGTGAACATGTTCGTGTTTATAATTGAAGGAAGGAATGGACCAGGGTGCACTTGTGAGGGTCAGATAGCAATCTTGGTTGACGGTCACTGTTGTCTACCTTGAGATGAAATCTCTCATTGTTCACTGCTCTGTACACTACGGTAGCTCCCTTGGGAGCTTCCAAGAATTCTGTCCTCACCTCTCAGCTCTCTGCAGGAACATCAGGGTTACAGATGCATGCTATAGCATCCAGCTTTATGTGGGTTCTGGGGACCTGAACTCGGGTCCTCATGCTTGCATGACAAGCACTTTACCCACTGCACCATCTTGACATCCCCTATCCATAGCTTGTTTTCAACATATACAGATGTAGCTTAGCCATGTGAACCCAGATGAACAAGATGGTGTTAGCAGGCAGAATAGTCCAAGGGCTTAGAGATTATCTCCCAGGAAAGAACCATATTTTTCCCTTGTGAAGTGCAGGGTTCAAAGAACCCAGATCTGCCAGGCTGCACAACTATGCAGAGGGACCTCTCTCTATTTTCTTTTCTTTTTGAGTTTATTTTTATTTTATGTGTATGAATGTTTTGCCTCCATACTATGTATGTGCAGTGGCCACAGAGGCCTGAAGGTGGCGTCATATCCCCAGGAAGTGGAGTCACAGCTAGTTGTGAGCCACCTTGTGGGAACTGAGAATCAAACCAGTGTTGTCTAGAAGAGCAGCCAGTGCTCTTAAGCACTGAGCAGTCTCTCCAGGCCCCTACTCCCCACAGAGACCTCTTACAGAGTAAGAGGGTTTTCAAATCTTGAGACCTCACTCAGAATGAATGCCATTTTATGGCAGGTAAACCAGGTTTAGACCACCTGCAGCCAATGCTCTTGATAGGATCTGATGCCCTCTTCTATCTCCTGCTTCTCATGCCAGGCACATTTTCATTTCAGGATATTTTGTTTGCTTTTCTCACTGCCTGGAACTTCTCAGCTGTGTCTCTATGGTTTCATCAGTCCTTATCATCTCCATGAAGATGTCTGGCTAGTGAAGTCAGGGTTCCTCAGAACAGAACCAGTGAGTTACTAGAAGGAATCATAAATTCAGAAAAGTGTTAGGCTCATGGATTTTGCTGGTCACTGTAGAAAGCTACAAAAAGGGCCAGCTCAGAGAGCAGAGGTGCATGTTGTAAAATTGGACAACCTGAGCGCAGAAACAAAGAACTGAGTCCCACAGGCTGTCCTCTGACATGTGTGTTGTGGCACCTGCACAATGATACACGTGCACCCACATCCATCCCAACCCACCCTCACCAATACCCTCCACCTAAATAAAGTTAAAGCTTTTTAAATTAAAAAGATACAGATAAAAATCTGGAGCTGGGCATGGTGGTGTGCACCAGTAATCCAGTACTTAGGAGGTGGCAATTCAGAGTTGTCTTGAGATATAGTGAGTTCAAGGCCAGACTTGGCTACAGAAAACCTTGAATGATCACCACTCTCACAAGAAACAAAACAAAACAAAAACCAGTCTGGAGAGAAGTGTTTTCCTTGCAAGCACCAGACCTGAGTTCCACTCCCTAGAACCCATGCAAAAGTCAGATGTGGTAGCACACACTTGCAGCTACCTTGCTGTGTAGGCAGACAGGTAGATCTCTGGGGCTCACTGGCCAGACAATGTAACCCACCATGATGAGTTTCAGATCAGTGAAAGAAACCTATGTCAAAAAACAAAGGGGATGGGCTGGAGAGATAATTCAGTGGTTTAGGGTACTTATTGCTCTTATAGAAGACCCGAGTTCAAACCCAGTACCCACGTGATGGCTTACAATCATCTGTAACTCCAGTTCCAAGACTTTAGACCCTCTCTTCTGACCTCTTTGTCCACCAGGCACACATAGGTGCACATATATACATGCAGGCAAAACACTCATACACAAAAAATAGAACAAACAAAAGAAACAAAAACCAAGGGGAGTCTGAAGAGATGGCTCAGTGGTTAAGAACATACTGTTCTTGCAGAGGACAGGAGTTCTGTTCCCAGCACTCATGTCCAGAAGCTCATAACTACTTGTAACCTCAGTTCCCTCTTCTGGCCTCCACAGGCACTGCACTCATGTGCACAAACCCATTTGCAGGCAACATGTACATGCACACCTCCTCACATGTACAGCTGCACACACAAAAGAGAAAAGAAATCAATTAAGAAGCATCAAAGAGGAGGCTGGAGAGATGATGGTTCAGTGCTTAAGAGCACTTGTTGCTCTTCCAGAAGACCCAGGTTTAGCACCCAGCACCCATAAGCTGGCCAGCAACTGTCTACAGCTTCTGTTCCAAAGGATCTGAAACCCTCTTCTGGCCTCTGCAGTCACTGCACTCACACGGTGCATAGCCATACTTGCCAGTGTTGGGTAGAGTCCAGAAGATCCCAACATGAACTTCCTTCTATCCTCTCCCTGTGCAGTTCTGTGGAGAGTTCTTCACTTTCTCAACCATGATGCAGGACATGTATGGAGAGTTGCCAGCCAGAGTCACTCACAGAAGCATGGATATCCAGGGTTTGTACTGGGGAAGTTGGTCACACCCACATGGCTGCCCACCAGTGTGGGGGCTTTCAGTCTCTTTTTACATTGAGGTCAAACTGATACATGTCTCCACATTTCCTACACAGCATTAGTATAGAACAGTGGTCCTCAACCTTCCTAACACTGTGACCCTTTAATACAGTTAGTTTCTCATGCTGTGGTGATCAACCATAAAATTATTTTCATTGCTTCTTCATAACTGTAATCTTGCTACTGTTATGAATTAATGTAAATATCTATGTTTTCTGATAGTCTTAGGTGACCCCTGTGAAAGGGTCATTTGACCACCAAAGGGTTGCAACCCACAGGTTGATAACCACTGGTATAGGTGATATGGTGTATCTGTCAGGATGTTCCAAAGACTTACAAAAATGGGGTGAGAGTCAAAAGTCTTCTTTGACAATGATGATGGTGGTGATGATGGAGATAGTGTGTTTGGGTGTGGGTACACTGTGCATGTGGAGGCCAGAGAACAACCTCAAATGCTGTTCCTCAGGTGCTGTCCACCTTTAAAAAAATTAAGACATTTCCTACTGGCTTGGAGTTAACCTAGCAGGCTGTTCTGGCTGGCCAGCAAGTCTCAAGGATCTGTCCCTCCCTGTCCAGTAATGAATGGGATTAAAAGCACACACCATCACACTCAGCTTTTTATATAAGTGCTTTTCCTGGGGAGTTGTGAACAAATATTTACTCATCCTAGATAGGGCACCAACTACAGACCAAAGAAATCACTCCCTTGATGTCTAAAAATAGTGAGCCAATGAGTTTATTAGGGTTACTTCCAGGAGCATGGATGGCTCAAAAGTAATTGCATCACCAAAAAGCCCACTCTAGCATGGGTAACAACTTGTGAAATATGCATCCCTGGAACTCTTATCAGAACTTGTGCACAGCTCCACAGGTTAGAGAGTCTCTTCTCCTCAGCAGTCTTTACTTGGGGAGGGGCCTTGTGGGTCTTGTTGGTTTTGGGGACTCTCTGAAACTTGTGAGTTGGTTATTTCATAAGTTTTGAAAGAACCACTTTCCAGGATTGAATTTTTCAATTTGAAGAAAATTGTCATACAGCCTTGCTCAGCTCCTCATGCTAGCAAGGCAATTCCTTAAACAACTGAGTTATCTACACAGCCTCAAATATCTTCTCTGTGATATGCAGTGCTGGGACAACCTGGGCCTGTCAAGTTCCATAACCACTCAACATAAAAAATCTCAACTCTCCACAAGAATTCTCTTTCCCCAGTTTTATTTCTTCTCTCTATGGGACTTACTCTCATTTCTCATGCATTTTGTTTATTCATTTGATTCTCTTCAGCTTCTCTTCTGGAATGTGAGGTGAATTCTTGAAATGCAGAAATGTTTAACTGTTTTATTCTTTGACTGGCACCTACCACACAGTAGGATTTAATGATTATTCACTGGATGAATGAATAAAACACAGATATTGTTGAAGATGGGAACTTTTATTTTCTGGGGGACAACTCCTGGTATTTGGTAAAATTGATTAACTGTATGCCTTTTGTTTTAGTTATCTTTTGTTTCCATGGTGATTCTAAATCCCCCCAAAATTGACCATCACAACGACCCATCATATGGCTGAACCATTGCTTAAGTAGTGTACTTAGCATAGCCTAATTGTCCATCGTGGTGGATGGGTCCCTAAACATGGTAGATGCACACTACTGAGCAGTGCTTCTCAAACTTTAATGTTCTTGGAGGCCTCTGGAGATTTTGATTTGATTAAGTTTCTGGATTTTATAGAGCTCAGGCATGCTGACAGTTGATCTGAAACAACACCAAGGTTCTGCATTTCCAACAAGTTCAGGCAGTTTCCATAATTTCCCAGACAACAACCTGAGAGGAAAGGGTAAAAACTGCAGGAGTGTTTTCCAGCAGAATTCCCGGAGACCACAGAACAACTCTGTATGTTTGTTGTCCAATGTGATATCACTAGTCAGGTACCTAAAATAGAGTGTGATTAAGTAATAACATTTCAGTGTGCATTAAATTTTAGCTAATTTTAATAAAATATTAAGTGAACTCATGAGGCTGGAGTGGCAGCCCGTCAGTTAAGGGCAAGAATTGTGTTTGCAGAGGACCTGAGTTCAGTTCCCAGTACTGGCATCTGATGGCTTATAACAGCCTGTAGTTTTAGCTCAGGCGATCTGATGACCTTTTCTGGCCTCAGTGGACACTGCACCCCCACAGATCCATATAAAATAAAAAAAAATAAAATAAATGAATTCACATAATAAACCTAATTCCCTCATGTTGGAGAGCATACATCAGGAAGAATCTGTGACTGGTTTATCAGCAAGAAACCAGAATATTAAACAACAAGGTGGAAGGTTAAGAAGACAAAGCAGGCTGAGGGTTGTCACAGTGGTTAAGTCCTCAGACTTGTTGTAAACGTTTGAGCATGGTGGCATATGACTGTAATCACAGGGCTGGGGAAACAGACAAGAGCGTCCACTGGACTCACTCACCAGCTGGCCTATCATTATTGGTGAACTTCAGACTATTGAGAGATCTTTTCCCTAAGAGGTGGATGACCTCCTTAAGGATGACACCAGAGTTGTTCTGGACTCCACACATTTACCTATACATACCACATATGCACATGAACACACACAAATACTTGTTTTTTAAGTAAAAAGAAAGAGTGGAGCTGGAGAGATGGCTCAATGGTTATGAGTACATACCACTCTTGCAGAGGACCAAAGTTTGGTTCCCAGCACCCACCGTAGATGCCTCACAACCACCTGTAATTCTAACTCAAAGAAGATCTGATGCCCTCTGTTGGCTTCTATAGGCACTGAACACATATTCACTGCATGAATGCATTTCCTCCCCTTTCTTTCTTCCCTTGCCTTCCCTTCCCTTCTCCTCCCTTCCTTCTTTCCTTTCCTTTCCTTTTTTTTGAGGGGGGATGGGGTTTGAGACAGGGTTTCTCTTTGTAGTTCTAGCTGTCCTGGAACTCTCTCTGTAGACCAGGCTGGCCTCAGACTCACAGAGATCCGCCTGCCTCTGCCTTCCTAGGATTAAAGGTGTGTGACACCATGTCCAGCATATTTTCAATATGTACCTGTGCATGCACACACACACATACACACACATGCACACACTCACATACACATACATGCACACACTCACATACACATACATGCTTAAACACACATCCACACATTGAGAGAGAGAATATTTAAAAGAGAAGGGGCAGCTGGAGAAATGGCTGAGTGGTTAAGTATACTGGCTAGACTCAGGCTAGCACCCACATGGCATCTCACAACTGTCTGTAACTACAGTCCCAGGGGATCCAACACATTCTTCTGGTCTTTGAGGGCATTGTACACACATGGTGCCTGGATATACATTCAGGCAAAATCCCCATAGGCATAAAATAAAATAAATAAATCTTTTTTTTTTTTTTTTAAGAAAAGAGTCAAAAAAAATCTGGGCACCCATTGAAAGCTGCAGCCTGACATCCCCGCTACAATTACTTTCCTTTATGCCTTAGTTTATTAAATATATGGTATTGATTATATTTGAGTTACTATTTTCTAAGTTACCAAGAAAGACAAAGGAGCTGCCATCTGAATTATGGAATAATAGTAAGGCATGATGCTCAGTTAATTGTGAGATGCTGTCCAATTTGAGAGATATTAAAGTATAAAAAGGGAGTGTTCTGAGAATCACCCACTCCCAGTGAGATATATAACAGCACTTGGACATCAAAGGAGAAACTTTTGGGTGGGCTACCAAAGCCTCTACCTTCTGCTGCAGAAAAAAAGAAGAAATTCCTAAGAGAGCTGGTGATATAGTTCAGTTGGTATGATTTGATTTTGATCCCCAGAACTTGCATTAAAAAAAATAATAATAATAATAAAAAGCAGGCATGGTAGCATACACTTGCAATCCCAATCTGGTACTTGCTTTCTAGCCAGCCTTCCTTGATCAACAGGCTCCTGAACAGTGAGAGACTGTCTCAAATAACAAAGTGAACAGCTCTTGAGGTTGAACAACACCTGAGGTTGACCTCTGCCCTACACACACACACACACACACACACACACACACACACACACACATGCATGTGCATGCTCCTGGGTTGAAACATTCCACCCTGGAAGAAGGCTCCTTAAGGGTCAGGAAGTTTTAAATTAAAACATTCCCTCCATCCTACTTGGCTTTTTGTCAATTTGACATAAGTTAGAGTCATCTGGGAAGAGGAACCTCAACTGAGAAAACGCCATCTGATTGCCTGTAGGCGAGCCTGTAGTGTGTCTTCTTGATTGCTGCAGAGAACCCAGCCTATGGGCAGTGGTCCTAGGGTGTATAAGAAAGCAAAGTGAGCAAGCCAAGGGGAGCAAGCCTGTAAGCAGCACTCCTCCATGGCTTCTGCTTCAGTTTCTGCCTTGAGTTCCTGTCCTGACTTCCTTTGGTGATGAACTGTGATGTGAAAGTGTAAGTCAAATAAACCCTTTCCTTTCCAAGTGGCTTTTTTGTCATGATCCTTATCAGAACAATAGGAACCCTGACAAGAGCAAAAGCTGGTACTAGTGGGTACTGCTGTGACAGACCAGACCATGTTCTGGGGAGGACTGTGGAAGGACTTTGGAACTTAGTGTTCAAAGCTTCATGAGCTATTGTAGGGACTTAGATGTTAAAGCTGAGAGCAGTGCACACCAGAGGCCTGCCTTGTGAACTGCTGAGGGAAGTTTGAGAGTCCCTTAAAGACTCTGTTGGGGCTGTTTGATATTGCAACTCTGTGGTTCTGGTCAGATGGGTGAAGCTGTCATTGACAAAAGACCAGAAACACTAAAGTGAAATCTTTTCTTGCTGGGACAATGGGTGCTGGTCAGCTGGAGCTGTGATTAAGAAGAGACCAGCATCACTGAGGTGAAGTCTTCAGGGAAGTGTTTCTTCAGGGTCAGCACACACAGGCTGTGTTCAGAGAGAGGGTCAAGGCTGTATCTTGTGCTGGCAGCTAAACTTGCTAATGTGGGAAGTTTCCCAGGTGGTACTGGTTTTGAATGCATGAAGGGGTCATAGAAAGCAGATAAGGCTTGGCACTGTGTGGCAAGGCTGGAGTCCCTGAAGAGGACGTTGGTGAAGTACAACTCTGGTTTTCAGTAGAAACTCCAGTATTTGAGGGGTCCTGGAGAGAAGCTGAGGTTTGGCACCATGTGGCAGGGTCAGAGTCACTGAAGAAAGCTGTAGGATGAATCTTAAAAGGACTTATTAATTAAAACAAACCTGGAGCTAGTTATTGGGGTGAATGCTGGAAATCAGAGATGCAGAACAAGCCACAGCTTCCTCACCTCACCAATTCCTCAGCTGATCCTGTTCCCTCAGACTGGAAGCCTCTCAGTCCTCATCCTGAATGAATCTCAGCTGAACTGCTTCTAAAAGCCTAAAAGCTTAACCAGCCAAATGCTTCTAGTTTCTGGTCCTCACGCCTTATATACCTTTCTGCTTTCTACCATCACTCCTTGGGATTAAAGGCTCACTTTCTGGGATTAAAGGCGTGAGTCACCATGCTTGGATGTATCCTTGAACACACAGAGATCCAGGTAGATCTCTGCCTCTGGAATGCTAGGATTAAAGGCATGTGTTACCACTGCCTATCCACTATGTTTAATGTTGTGGCTATTCTGTTCTCTGACCCCAGATAAGTTTATTAGCATGCATAATATTTCGGGGAACACAATACCATCACATTTCCCCTTTTTTTGTCTAAAATTTAAAAAAAGCTTATAACTAATACAAGAAAAACTATCCAATAAGTATATACAATATATATATATATATTCAAGAATTACATTAACGATGTCTAGTCCATTAATATTTGACAGATTCAGATAAAACTCCATTATATATATTAACAATGTCCAGTAACATTTGATAAACTCAGACAAAAAAATTTCATTATTATCCTATTTAAAACAAGTAGTTCCTTTTTAAAAGTATTTTTTCTTTTCATAATAGATTCAGTAATCTACCTTTTGTCATTTTTATATCTTCTCCTTTTTCTTTTTAGAGTAGATTCAGTGATCTACCCCTTTATCCTATTATTTCCTTATCTTTTTTCTCAGAGTAGTCAATGATCTACCTCATATCTATATTCTCTTTTTTCTTTTACCTTTTTATAAAACAAGACCTCTGAATCTAATCTCCATGTTCAGCTTTTTTCCTGACCATTAACAATTAGCAACATGTAACCAACCATCATAAACAATGACAACTATCCATAAATCATTGAACAACCAAAAAACTACCCACCCTACCTCTTGGGAATGTGGGCATTGTTTTCTTAAAATTACTTCCTGCTTTCTGAGGGCAAAGACATCTTTAGGGAATCCTGAAAAGAAAATTTTTGGGTTAATTGTCAAGTCCTGTATCATTCGTCCAGCCGCTGCATAGTGAGAAAGTGCAGGGCTTGTTTCAAGTCCTTGTTCAAGTAGTCTGTCAGGCTGGATCATCTCAGCCAGTCATCTCAAAATTGTCCTGAGTAGTTTGTAGTTCAAAGTTGATCTTTCTGTGGTGTTAATCAGCTTAATGGCTTTATCATAGTCCATGTGGAATCATCGTTGTGGGATCCTGTCTTCTTGAAGATTTCAAAGTCACTGTTAGGCGTGGTCATGGTTCCCTGCAGACATTTTTTTTTTTTTTTTTTGCCAGAGCTGAGGACCGAACCCAGGGCCTTGCGCTTGCTAGGCAAGCGCTCTACCACTGAGCTAAATCCCCCAACCCCACCCCCTTTTTTTGTGCCTCCTCTGTGGTTTGGAGCAATCACAGTCTGATAAATGTCTGTCTCTTGGAACCATGAACGTTCTTCCCTAGAAGAGAATATCTTCACAGCAATTTTTCCCCACCATTTGTCTTGCCAAAATTTTCCAAACTGACCTTTACCAATGCTTTCTGGTCCTGGCAATTCTCTAATGAAGCAGTAGTAAGCCCTTTGTCCCAGGTAGCAGCATAACCAACACAAAGAGAAGCAGCCAGCAACTTGGAGCAGCAGCCTCCGGCCGCAGCTTCTCCTTAGCAAGCCTCCTAGGCCGGCCTCAAACTCGGGATCCTCCTGCCTCTGCCTCCTTCAGTAAATCCAACAGGTATGCGCCATCACAACCGGCCGAGTGTAGCTCAGGCCTGAGCTGTGGCCCGCAAGGCCACAGACAAGTAGCTTTTTCGAGAATTTGTACCACGAATGTTGGGCACCAGAGAGCCCAGAGGAGGCTGTTGGTGAAAGTGAAGCCAGTGGCAATAGAGACCTGAGCATTTTGGAGATGCCAATACCGTGGGACGATCACCAAGGATACCAGCAGGTATGGAGTGGAGCTGGTTTAGGATACAAGTTTTGAGGCTGTGGATGGCAGAGCCAGAGAGGTAGAGTTGTTCAAGCCCCTTGGAGTCCAGAAGTGAGTCCCAGATGTCTGACACTTGAATTAAAAAAAAAAAAAAGAAAAGAAAAATAAATAAAAAGGAAAGGAAACATGACTGCTCCTAGGCATGGTGGAGGAGAAAGTTTATTGTAGATCAAAGGGAGAGCATAATCAGAGGCAGAGACATCTGGGAGAGTCAGAGAGGACATGATCAGACCGAGCTGAGCCATGTAAGGAGAAGAGGAAAGAGAGGGGACCAGGTGCAGCAGCCAGGAGGCCCAAAGGTACAAAGAGAGCAGGGAACTAAAACGGCTGGATCCTACAAGGAAAAGCAGCCAGCCCCTGTGCTGGAGAGTTCAGGGTAGGGGCGGGTATGCCAGCCAGGAGGGCTGTAACAGGTAGGGACTGAGGGATGCTGGGAGAACCTGGTGGCCAGCTTCCACTTGATATGTTAAATAGGCACCTCAGCCATTTGTCCCAAGTTTGAATCCTAACAACTCTGAGCTGGACACAGTTGTACTTTGGTTTTGATCTGATCTGACTGTGACTGTGCCCTGGGTCTTCCCTCCTGGAGTAAGAAAGGATTTCACTTAAAAAACAAAAAACAAAAACCCAAAACCAAAAAAACCCCAGAAGGTCACAGTTTTAGACTTTTAGTATTAGAGAGAGAAACTGAATATTTTAAAAAGACCGAACTTTGAAAGTGTTTGAATTTTTTTTTTTTTTTTCGAGACAAGGTTTCTCTGTGTAGCTTTGCCCCTTTTCCTGGAACTCACTTGGTAGCCCAGGCTGGCCTCGAACTCACAGAGATCCACCTGGCTCTGCCTCCCCAGTGCTGGGATTAAAGGTGTGTGCCACCACTGCCCGGCCTAGTGTTTGAATTTTTAAAGACTAGAGCTTTCATAAGTTGGAATATTTTATGTTGTTTTAGTGGTATTAATATGAGCTCTTGGGGACAAACAAGAAAGGAGTCTTTTGGGTTTAATAGTGATGCATCGAGGTGATAAGGGGTCACCCTCCATGGAGGCTGAAGAGATGACTCACTGATTAGGAGCTCTTGCTAAGGACACAAGCTTGGTTCTCAGCACCCAAACAGGGCTGCTTGCAACTGCCGGTAACCCCAGCTCTAGGACCACCCTATGGCCTCTTTGGTGTCTGTAGGCATCTGCGTGGATTCATGCACCCCGACCCCATACATACACATAAGTAAAAATAAGCCAGTCAGATGTGGTGGCACACCTTTTAGTCCCAGCACTCAGGAGGCAGAGGCAGGCAGATCTCTGTGAATTCAAGGACAGCCTGGTCTACAGAGCGAGTTCTAGGCCAGCCAGGAATGCATAGTAGATCCTGTCTAAAATGAAATTAATATTTTTAAATTACATGTACATTCTTCCAGGAAGGAGGTTCAGGGTACTCATGAAACTCTAAAAGTAAACAAATGTCACGTGTCTGAGAAAGCTAAAGTTTCCAAGATTCACAAGGGCCACCTTAAAAGTTTAAAAACAGCAACAAGGGCTGGAGGGGGAATTTGCCAACTTGCCCAATTGCCTGGATGCCACAGGCAGAGCTCCAGGGCTACAGTGTTATGAGTCCCCAGATGTGCTGGAGGGAGCTTTGCCATGATGCTACTGCCTTCGGGTTGTCCCTGCTCATGTAAGGAACCTCCAAACAGTCACGGGGTTAGCAAGCTGGACTTTGGTGTAATATTGTTGGTCTGTACTTGGTTTCCTCCTCTGTCCATCCCTCCGTGCCTTTGTTACTCTCTCCCTCCTTCCCTCCTGACCCACCTAGCTGTGAGAAGGCAGCACTTCTCCTCCATGCCTTCCTCACCACGATGGTCCACATCCCCTAAACTGTGAGCTAAAGTAAACTAATCCCTGAGTGGCTTTTGCCACCCATTCTGTCACAGCAAACAGAAAATGGACAGAGAGGACACCATATACACAAATGGTCTCAAACAACCACTGTTAGCTTAAAGTGTAGGAATGCTGTTGTATGGATTGATCTATTAAAATGTATTTATTCTTAGGTTTGTGTGTATTATGTATGTGTATTTATTCTTAGGTTTGTGTATATTGTGTATGTGTATTTATTCTTAGGTTTGTGTGGATTGTGTATGTGTATTTATTCTTAGGTTTGTGTATATTGTGTATGTGTATTTATTCTTAGGTTTGTGTATATTGTGTATGTGTATTTATTCTTAGGTTTGTGTGGATTGTGTATGTGTATTTATTCTTAGGTTTGTGTATATTGTGTATGTGTATTTATTCTTAGGTTTGTATGGATTGTGTATGTGTATTTGTGCACCACATGCCTACAGTCCCTGCAGCAACTGGAAGACAGCACCAGACCTCCTGAACTGGAGCTGCAGACAGCGGTGAGCCACCATGTGGTTGCTGGGAATGGAACCCAGGTCTTCTGGAAGAGCAGCCGGTGCTTTTAACTGCTGAGCCGTCTCTCCAGCCCTTTGATTTTATTTTCCAAATTATTTCATTATAAATTTATGTCACTTGAATTTTAACAATGGTTGTGTTTATCAAGCAACTCTTAAATGCCTGAATCTTCTCCAGTTGTTTCCATAAGTATGAGTGGGCACCGCCACTCAGCCCTAGCTGAATGGCCATTTTAATTCACAGGGACGGCACCACTTGACTTTTTTGATGTTTACTATTTCCTGTGGGCTGCCCACTGCCAGAATGTACAAGCAGGTTATACAAGCAGGGTTTGGGGATGGAATTTTGACCGTGTCTTCTCCAGCAACTAGGTTGAGGACTGCACAGTAGGTATCCAAAATAGACAAATGACTGCTGAGAGTGGGTGTTCAATAACTACTGCTTGAGGAGAGAATGGAAGACAGGGAGCTTCATGACATAACAGTCTTGGGAAGTTAGGGATGGCTTGCTTGAAGCTGGCAAAATCTGCTTCTGTATCATACTCATGGTTCTATGTCTGAGGGAGGAGGGCTGGGCCTGGAGCCCTGGGTCTGAGGGAGGAGGGCTGGGCCTGGAGCCCTGGGTCTGAGGGAGGAGGGCTGGGCCTGGAGCCCTGAGTCTGAGGGAGGAGGGCTGGGCCTGGACCCCTGGGTCTGAGGGAGGAGGGGCTGGGCCTGGACCCCTGGCATTCAAGGTCATTTGTATCCTGCCTCTGTGGGGGATTGGAGCCAGGGATGAAGGTTAAAGATGAACAGGCAGAACGAGACAGGCTTTACTGGAACTTGAACTCAGATGTTCTCCCCCTACCCTGACTACTCTCTATGTGTGCAGTAGCCAAGAAACTAGGCAGCTCAGAGATGGGGAACCCAAGCGCAGGTGGATGGACAGTGATGGGCAGACTCCAGGGAAGAGTTCAGTGCCAGAGACAGTTCCCTTTTACAGCACACAGTGTTCATGGGAATGGACTAATGGAAAGCATAGAGGAAAGTTGGGATTGTTGCATTTTTGTTTTTATTTATTTGGTTTTATAGATAGTAAGAGTTTTTGAAGCAGCCTTCTTTGGATGAGGTTGCTGGTCCAGAGCATTTGTACTCCAGCTTCTGGACCCAGTGAGTCTCAAACTGTGACCACCAGCTATGAGAGATTCCAGAGCCAAGACCCTGGGAAGGAAGGGGGAACCTGGAGTAAGGGCAAGGATACTGGGTCTGAGGGAGGAGGCTGGGCCTGGGGTCCTGGGTCTGAGGGAGGAGGCTGGGCCTGGGGTCCTGGGTCTGAGGGAGGAGGCTGGAGACTAGAGTCTTAAGTGTGTGGGAGGAAGGCTGAGGAATCAGACGATGGAAAAGGCAGCGAAAGCACAGGACAGCCAGTAATGATAGGATGGTAATGGATAATCAGTTGCCCCGCATCGTTCTCTGGATCCAGTTTTGGTAATTGCACAGGTTTGCGTAGACCCCCGGGTAGCCAGGCATGGCACAACGCTCCATTCCCCAGGACACAAGGCCCTGGAGCTGTCCTCCACACACCAGGGGTCCCCCAGAATCTCCCTGTGAGGAGGGGGAATAGGAATAGAATCAGCCACAGGAAGTAAGCAGTTAGACAACAGCCCTCCTCACCTTTGACTCCAGCCTCAGACCAGGGTAGTTGCTTCATCTGCACTGCCCTCATCCCAGGCTCCCTCCATGGATCTGATGCCCCCCCCACCCCCACTGTATCTCCAGATGACTCTGTGTCTCTTCACACCCCATCTTTGCCTCTTTCACTGTTAGCCTTGGATTTCCAGAAGTTTCCCCCAAACTCCCCTATGTATACACAACACTCTATGCTGCTTCCACAGACCTAAGAAGTTTATTAGACAAAACAGGAAACTGAGGCATAATAGAGTTAAATCCAAAGGAACATGTGACTACGAGGCAAGGAAGCTGGGTGATTCCTGCATGTCTGTACCCCTGAAGTCCCTTCCAACCACATCCGCTGACTTTTCTGTTATTGAGATACTGGGCCTCACCTGACAGGAGTCCTTTCCTCCTTCGGGAACCCCGGCACAGACCATGCCGGATGTGATGGTTCCCGGGTAGGCCTGACGGCACACCTCCTCTGACATAATGTTGACATTCACACACTGCAGAGCATTGGGGTACCTGGCTGCGGTGGGGCACAGAAGGGTCACAATTAGAGAACTATGAACCCAGGGGTCCAGGGTCAGCCTCCTCCCTCAGACCCAGCTTTGTATTTCCAGGGTGAGGGCTCCTTACCAATGGGGCTGGCTGTGGTCCCCCAGCCTGACACCCGGCAGGGAGTCCCTGGGCTGGCACAGGACGTGGCCACAGCAATGGCCCTCACTGCTCGCCCCATGCGCACCTTCTTCTGCAGCCGCAGCAGCATCAGGTCATTGTTATGGGACCGGGGTTGGTACTGGGGATGTGGTACCTGGCGAACCACACGCACCACCTGCTGAGTAGCTTCCCACCTCCGTAGGTTGTGCTTGCCCAGGGCTACGTGAAGAATCCTGTCCCACAAACCCCAAGAGTAAATGCTGGTTAAAGTCTGACCACGCAGCATGTCCAGCCCCATTTTCTTCTGTGGTGATGAAGTTCACTCAGAGTCTAACTGTGGCTGAGCATCTTGTAGCCTTCCCTTCTCACAGCCTGGGCATTCTCTCTTTGCCCAACCTCCTTTGACATTCCTTCCTCTTGTGTGCTATACCCAAGTGCAATTTGGAGTTCTTTACTCAGTTCCTGTGTCCATGCAGGTTTCTGGGTTTTGAGTTCTAAATAGGCCCATGAGTGAAGTCCTTGATGGCAGGGCTCCACACTCTGAACTCTGCCTCTCAGTCGAGATTCTTTTCTAGACTCCAAATCACAACCTAGCATCTGTGTTATGTTCTGTACATAGATCTGGGCTCACAGCTAAACTCTGGGACCCTGGAATTCTATAAGCTATTGACATAAGAACAAGAGAGATCACTCACGGGCGGGCACAGTGGGCAGCAGTGATGACCCACTCATCCGACAGTAGAACCCCTCCACACAGGAATCTACGCCCAGAGCCTGCTTGCAGGGCCACTTGCCACGGCTGGGAGTTCTGGATACATGTGTAGCCACCAATAATTTTATGATCTCCTTGACTCTGGACCATGGCTAGCGGAAGATGGGGTGGGTGGAATGGGGAGAGAAGATGGACAAATGTTTTCTAATCCCCAACTCTGTACCATGCCCAGCAGACAGAGACACTTCCTTGTAGTCCAATATCTAAACCATCCACCTCTTTCTGCTCCCCCAAGTGTGATATGCATGCATCATTACCCCCAACACAAACGGGGACTTCTCTGACCCTCCCTCAACTGACCTCCATGGTTTCTGTTATTGTATTCTTGTTCAGCTCATCCAGGGCCTTGCTATAGCAGTTCAAGGTTCCAATGAATATTTTTGTTGTTCCATTTTCATATGTGTGTGTATTTGTATATATATGGGCACATGTATGCATGGGTACATGTATATTTGTGTATGCACATGTATGTATTGAGGCCTGGAGGTATGTTGAGAATTTTCCTTGATCATTTTTCCATCTTATCCATTGAGGCAGAGTTTCTCAGTCCAATCCAGAACTCATTCTTTAGGGGTGGTCTCACTAGCCAGCTTCCTTTGGGGATCCCGTCTCTGCCTTCCAAAGTTGGAATTCAAGGATGCCTGTCACAAACAGTAGCCACTATGTAGGTTCTGGGAATCTGAACTCCACTCATGGTTGAGTGGTAAGTGCTTGAACTGCTAAGCTCTCCAGTGCTCCTCCCCACAGAGTCCCACATGCCACTCAGTCCTTCCTCAACACACGGGTGTCCTTCCAAACCTTCCCACTCACCATCCCTTCACAGTCCATTTCCTTCTTCCCTGACATGACCAAAGACAGCCCACGGGCCTCTTCAGATGGAAGCCGCTTGAGGTGTCAGAATCTTCTCTAATTCCTTATCTCCTCCATTTCCTGTGGCCACCTTTCTCGCCAATCCTATTCGCTGGTATCTCCAAACTTAGAATGAGGGCATGAACTTCTAGTTGAGTGAGGTCCTCAGCTACACTCTCTGCTCTCTCTGTGTATCTGGAACCCAAAGATGAACCTCAGGTGTCACCTGTCAGGCACCATCCATCTTTTTGTTTGTTTCTTTTGAGACAGGGTCTCTCAGTGGCCTAGAACTTGCTGGTTAGGCTAGGCTGGCTGGCCAGCGGGCCCCAGGAGGCTCCTGTCTTCTGTCTCTCCAGTGTTGGAATTACAATAGTCCACTGCATTTTTTAAAAGAATGAGTTCTAAGGGATCAAACTCAGGCCATTGGTTTACAAGGCTGAGCTGTCTTCCAGCCCCTCTGGACTCTTTCTAATCAGGCTGTCTCCAAGAGCGTATTTACATCCCAGAACCCATCCCTAGCTCATCCCAGAGTTTCCAGGGGACCCCGTTGCTCTTACCTAGAGCCAAGGCTTGGAGTACGGTCAGTAGAAGGAACATTCTGGAGCTGAAGGTCCAGGTCTAACAAACGCAGAGAGCAAGTCGAAGAGAAAGAACCAGAAATAGACTTGGGGCAGTGAGTACCACTCACACTGAGGCCCAGAACCTCGGTGACATGGGGACAGAGCTGAGTGGTAGAGG
The DNA here is from genome assembly GCF_903995425.1 of Onychomys torridus. Taxonomy (NCBI): domain Eukaryota; kingdom Metazoa; phylum Chordata; class Mammalia; order Rodentia; family Cricetidae; genus Onychomys; species Onychomys torridus. The sequence continues at coordinate 18,214,008 of NC_050443.1, forward strand.
CCAAAGTTGGAGAGGATGGGGGTCACAGGCTCCTCCAACTGTGAAGAAAAGATGCCTACCAGGCTCCAGTCACTCTGGCTCCTTGCAAGTGTGAAAGAAGCAGGGTGGTGTCTCTTCCTGGACACACCAGCAAAGCTTTTTATCCCTGGCCTGGGCAGCTGGCCCTGCCCCCCACCGCCCTTCTGACTTTTTTTTTTTATTACCTAGTTTCCATTCCAAGATTCTCTGCTCCCTTCCCTCCCATCCCTGGCCAGAGAAGCAGACACAGTTATTAATGGGAGCCCGCCCAGTGAAAGATGCTATAATCTGGAAAGAATGGGCTGATCCGGGGCAAGGAGGGTGGGAGAGGTGGCCAGCCTGGTTAAAGAGTGTGCAGTGGATGGGTAAAATCTGGGTGGGGTTCCAAAGATGACACTGGGAGGGGCCGAGAGGAGGATGGGTGGATGGATGGATGGATGGATGGATGGATGGATGGATAGATGGAATAGATGGATAGATGGATAGATAGATAGATAGATAGATAGATAGATAGATAGATAGATAGATAGATAGGAAGAAACAGAGACCCAGAAAGAGAAGGAAACAGCCCCTGCTCAGTGTGTGTGTGTGTGTGTGTGTGTGTGTGTGTGTGTGTGTGTGTGTGTAACTCAGAAAGAGAGGGACACAGACCCAGAGAAGGCAGGAGAGATGGAAGGTGAGTTGAGGTGAGCCTGTGGTGGGCCTTGGAGCTGGGGGGTCCCATTGCAATCTGCCCCTCTTGGTCCCTCCCCCCAGCCTCTTAAAGTATCTAATGATTATAATTTTTCCCTGGGCCTTGGCAGTCGCATGCCTAGACCACGCGGTGACTCACAGCCTGTAGTCTCTCTCCTCACCCCACCTCACCTCTCTCCTCACCCCACCTTGCTTCCCAGTGACTTTCTTCCTGGAGAAGCCTGTCTCTCTGGGATGGTGCTTCTCCTGGGCCCATCTACACACCTGTGGAAATCTGCATGCCTGGCTTTCTAACTATTTCTGCTAACCAGGGGTTTCATTTACGGGTTGATCTGAAGCAGCGAGATGAGTGTGGAGACACACTCAGGCTGAGAGAAAGCATCTCTGATGATACAGTATCATAGGCACAGGGGGCAGCCTCACTGACAATTCATGCTGGGTTCTACACAAGGAAAAATGTCGGAGAAACCCACATACACACGCACACACATTCAGATGGATGCCTTGAAGGAGCTGTAAGTAAGCTTAGCATGTCACTGTTAAGGTGTTTGGGGGAACAGCACATGGGTTTCTTCTTCCTGCCTGTGAAACTAAGGCTGAGTGTGTGGTCATCTCTGTGAAAAGTTTAAAAAACAATAGGATTCCTTTTCACCAGAAGAATACCCTGAGTGGTGGGTCTGGTGGCTCACACCTGTAAGTGCTCACATCCCAGTACTGAAGATGCTAAGGCAGGAGGATTACCATGAGTTTGAGGCCACCCTGGGTGATAGAGTTTCATGCCAGAAGAAGAGGAAGAGGGAGAGTATGAAGAAGAGGAGAGAAAGGGCTGCTGACAACAGGTTGGAGATGAAGCCTTGAAGGAGAGAAGCCTCCATGACCTGCCAACCCATCAGAGCCTCATCACAGAGCGTCGTCCTCTTCCTCTTCCCACCAGACTCTGAACTCCCAAGGTTCTCACTCAACTTGCTCAGCATCATTTTGATTTTCACAGCATGGTTACTTAACAATTTGTGATGGATGAATGAATGAATGAATGAATGAATGAATGAATGAATGAATGCATTAATGAACAAGTTCCAAGCTCACTGTCTGGTGGGGCAGGTCAACAAGAAACTCAATCCTATTAGAGCCCCAGGCAAGTTCAGTTCTGCAGATGAATAGGAATTTGCCAGGATGGTGAGTGATGTGAGGAAGCATAGTGGAGATGGTCAACAGGAGGATGGTGTGCACAGAGACTGAAAGAGAAGAGAAAGACAAACAAGGGTTAGATGCTGCAGGGGCTGGGGTGATGGGATTGTGGGGGGTTCTTAGAAGGGAGCACAGGGCACTTCAGCATGTTCACAGAGGACTCTGGGAAGGTGTCTGGCTAGAGCCAGTGTTGTGTCAAGGATACCAGAGCATACGAAGTCAGTCCAGCAGGAAGGAGCATCATGGAGACCCATGGGAGCCCACAGCTTAGAGGGCAAGAGGGCTCAGAAGGAGCAGTGAGAGAGCCAGGAGGAGGATGAGGAAGAGAGAAGTGTCCTGGGAGCTGAGACACGTTGTTTAGTCATCTGTTGTACAGTAGGTGTGGTTTATGTGTGGAGTGTGCACACATGTGGGTGCACATGGCTGTGTGCAGGAAGAGGCCGGAGGAGGATGTCTGGTGTCCTTCTCTATTACTCTCTTCCTGTCCCTTTCAGGGAAGGCTTGCTTCTCACTGAGCCTGGTGCGAGGCTCGCAGCCATCAAGTCCCTGAGGGCCTCTTGTTTTCACCACCAAATCATTGGGGTTATGGCTTGCATGTGGCCAAACCTGGGGTTTTGAATGTGGATATTGGAAGTTTGAACTCAGATGCTCATGCTTGAGCAGCCAGTCATCAGCACGGAACCATCTCCTCACCATCCGAGCATTTTACCTGCATGTATGTGTACATATCACACATGCTCCTGGTGACCACAGAGGTCAGAAGAGGGCATTGGATCCCAGGAACTGCAATTTCAGATAGTTGTGGGCCTCTCTGTAGGAACTGAACCTGGGTCTTCTGCAAGAGCAGTAAGTGCTCTTAACTGCTGAGCTGTCTCTCCAGCCCTGCTCTGAAACACTGTTAAATGGGGTAGTTGCCTTGGAGGACAAGGACAGCAAAGAGACATCTTTGGGAATAAAGGGTTTGAAAGGTGTGTGGGGTGGGGAGGAGTTGAGGGAAGCTGTGAAGGGAGGAGAGGAAGGAACAACTGGCTGACCTGGAAGACAGAGGGGGCAGTACTGCCCTGTGCCTTTTCCTCTCCGGCTGCTTTTCAGGACGTCAGTGGGACTGTGTGTCCACACTGTTGTGTTCCTCTGTCAGCGTCACCCACCTTGCTCACAGGCTTTGCTTCTCTCTCTCCCTCCCTTCTCCCTCCTCCTGCCTTCCTCTCCCCCTTCCCTCCCTCCTCCCTCCCCCTCCCTCTTCTCTCCTACAACCCTCCTCCCTCCCTCCTTCACTCCCTCTCTCCCTCCTCCCCTCCTCCCTTCCTTCCTGTGTGTGTGATATATGTATGTGTGTAAGCTAGAGGTTGTAAGCTGATGTGTAAGCTGTGATGTTGGGTGTCTTTCTCTATTACTCTCCAACTTACTCTTTTCAAAAGCATGTTTATTATTATTATTATTTTTGTGTGTGTGTGTGTGTGTGTGTGTGTGTGTGTGTGTGTGTGTGAAGGTACATGTGTGGAACTCAGAGGACAACTTAGAGGATTTAGCTCTCTTCTTCCACCATGTGGGGATCTGGAGATGGAACTCAGGTCCTCAGCTTTGGCAGCAAGTGCCTTCATCCACTGAGCCACCCCACCGGCTCCACCCCTGGTTTTAAAGATGGGTTTGTCTTTCTGCTTCAGCTGTGCATGTGCTGGAGCTACAGATGTGTCCCACCATGCCCAGCTTTCCCAGCTATGTTCTTCTTATTTTCATCTTGAGACAGGGTGTCATGTGGCCCAGGTTGGCCTCAAATTTGCTAGGCAGCAGAACATTCTGATATTCTTGAACATTCTTGATCATTCTTGAACATTCTGATCTTTCGGCCTCCATCTCCTGAATTCTGGGATTTCAGGCATAAGCCACCATGCCTGGTTTATCTGGTGCTGGGGATGGAACCCAGGGCTTCATGCCTGCTAGACAACCTCCTGCTAGACGAGCACTCTACCCACTGAGCCACATCCTCAGCCCTCTAGCTCCATTCTCTATGCAAGCTAGCATCTTCCTTCACGCTCTTTCTATTCTCCAACCTACCTACCCTCCCTCTGCCTCAATGCTTTCAACTAACATTTTTTACTTATGCACCTACTGTGCGTCTATCCAGCATGATTCCAGGTACCAGGGGCATAGCAATGAACAAAATTGACCAAATAAGAAAAACAAATCCCTATCTTGGATTCCGAAAGGAAAAAAATAAACACAGTATGTAATTACAATTATGTGTCATATATTAAGAGACTATATGGAAAGAAACAGGGGTTGAAGAGATGGCTCAGAGTTAAGAGTGAGTACTTCTCTTACAGAGGACTGGAGTTTGATTCCCAGTATCCACTTCAGGCTGCTCACAGCTCCAGCTCCAATACCCCCTTCTGGCCTTTTAGGGCACTTTACTCACGTGCACATACACAAACAGAAATACATATCTACACATAATAAAAACATAACAAAAGCAAATCCTTTTTAAATGGAAGCAGGTGCTCTGGGGTAGAAAGGTCTGGCAGATGTGAGACCACACAGAGGCCAGTCATCAGTATGTCTGAAAGAGAATGGAAACCAAAGGGTGTGTATGTCCCGGAAAGTGTGTAGACATTACCTCATGTTGGGATTACAGATTGGGAAACTGAGGCTGATTGAGAGGAAATGGCATGTTTACCTATCTGAGGAGAGAAGAAGGCAGTGTGCAAACCCTACAACTGTACTGAATCTTTCTTCTGTCCCTTGGGGCAACTGCAGACTTCATCAGCACATCTGCTTATGTGACCAATAGGATTTCATGCCATGTTGAGCAAATTAACTCACTGGCTCCTTCCCTACCTTCGTGAGAACTGAAACATTCCAGTGTGGCTCTGTCCTTTTCTTGTACTAGACAAGGAAGTCAAGATGAAGTCAGCTCCCTTGCTCAGGGTTGCACAAAGCTGTGTAGCCACATGGTGATCCGAACCTAGATGAAGGCTCTTCCCTGCTGTAGTTGGGAAATATTCAAGTGGATGGTACAGCTGGCTAAGTGGTGAGATTAGTCCCAGACAAGAGGAAGTACGCCTCTCCCATTGTCCAGAGAGGAAGAGGGAAGGGTGAGGTTGGGTGTGGGTTGTGGGTCAGGCGGCAGGAAGTGGAGGATATGCCTGTCTAGTGGCTTGGTTTTTTGTTTTTTTTCTGAGAGACCTCATCTTCAGGGCCACATACATTCAGGTGAGGTGGAAAGTACTGGAAATGACTGGGAATTGGTGCCCATGTTACTGCAGGGGCACTGTTTTGGTAAGTGGCTAGAACAAGGAGGCCAAGAAGGCACCTGCAGGATGGATGCTGAGTCAGGAGAGCTAAAGGTGGTCAGAAACTAGGGGAGAGGAAGAAGTGGAGACAGGAGTCTTGGTGTTGAGACCTTTCTTGGGAGGGTCAGGTGTCTTGGGGTGGAAGAGCAGCTATGCTTGAACCATCCACAGCATCCACCAGAAGTGTCCCTCAGAGGTGGAGTCCTTCCTGGAGGACTTCCTGTGGCTCAGCTGGGCTATGGAAAAGGGTATCAGGGGAGGAAGGCTGTGGCCATGGAAAGACTATGGACCTCAAAAGCTGGTAGGACCTCTCTCTCTCCGGGCTCCTGACCTCTTGCTGCACAGTGCTGGGCTAGGCAGACTCTGAAGGACATATCTTGACACCCCCAGCTTCCCAAGGTTCCTGCTTGTTTGTTGGTGACAGGGTCCCGAGACTGGTTTTGAACTCTCTGCAGAGCTTGGACTTCTGACTTCCTGCCTCCCCCTCTCAATTGCTGGGATCACAAATGTGATTCTACCCACCCCACCTCTTTTTCAGGGGTAGGCTTCTTCCTTGTGTTAAGTATCAATTCTTACACATGCTGAAACATATTTTACAGGTGAGGAGACAGATTTGAATACCAGCCCTCCTGACTCAATGTCCCTTTCTGGCTTTAGAACTCATGTGACTCTGTTTACCCAACGCCCCCTGGCAAAGGAAGAATCTATGGAGTCCAAAAGAGGGCATTAGATTTCCTGGAGCTGGAGTTATAGGTGGTTGTAAGCCGCTTGAGGTCAGTGCCAGGAACCCAACTCTGGTCCTCTGGAAGAGCAGCACCACGTGCTCTTCATCACTGAGCATCTCTCCACCCCATCTGTAGATGTTTCTAAGTCAGCATTCATACCCTCTGGTGCCTGCTAACACCATGCATCCTTGATGGCAGTGGACCTCCTCTAATCCCTCCATCTACACTGTCTCCCATTTATTTCTGTTGAAGCTCTGTGGTCCATCAGAAACCAAGAAGCTGCTCAGGTCAAAGGCTGGGAGTGGCCCCCAACTCCTGCCCACACTCCCTGCCTCCCACCCACATCCCCACCTGCCACACTGGCAAGTCCTGTCGTGTTAGCTCCAGAATAGAGAGCAGAGGGTCCACCACTTAGCTCCTGTCAGCCCCTCCCTTCCATCCAGCCTCCATTCCCTCTCACCAGCACAGGGTGCATAGCACACCAACTGGTCTCCACTTTCCGTGCTCACTCAACCCCTACCATGCATGCCAAGCCCATTCTCCACATAGCAGCTGTGGTCTTAAAACCCAAAACAGCACATTGTCAAAACCCATCTAAGTCCATAATGGAACTGTAATAAATTCCGAGTGTCCCTAGGCAATCAGCATCCTTCCGACCTCTCCTTTCGCCATGACCTCTGCCTCAGACCCCTATGCTTCTGTGTTGTTCTTAAGGTTGGTGTCTTCCCACCTTAGGGACCTTGTCATTGCCGTCCCCTCTCCCTGAACATACTCGCCACCGCCCTACCCACGCCATCTCCCCGACCCCTCTCTGAACTGAGTGCTCTCTTCCTGTCTTTGCCTTTATGGTTCTCCTTCCTGTGTCTTGTTTTAATCTGTTTTATGTGTTTATTCCCCCCCCCCTCTCTCTCTCACACACACACACACACACACACACACACACACACACACGTGTGTGTGTGTACGTGAGCATTCATCACTGTTTAATATCCTTCATGTTTTATTAATTTACTTTCTTATTCAGAATACAAGTGTGTCTCCAACAACTTGAGTGTCAACTCTGATGAGGAAAATGTCACCCACTTAAGCCTGTGCAGCCTCCTGAGAAACCTCATGAAGGGAAGGGAAGGGAAGGGATGTGTCTCCCAGAGGATTCGTGAGGGCAGGTACCTTGCCTACCTGGTCCATTGCTGAATCCCCAGTACCTCATCTGGTGCCTGGTGTGTGTGATGGGATGATGTGGATCACACTGAATGAGTGACATTATCTTCAAACCTAATTCTAGGACTTCTGCACCCATAATTCCTTTCTCTTTAGACCTGAAGTTTGTCTTGTGACTCAGCTCTGAGACAGGGCACAGCTGGAAAAGGCTGTGGAATAATCGCGGGGAAAGCCCATTTCTTGCTGGTCAAGTCCCTGCTAGGAGATAATGCTTCTGAACTCAGGACACAGGATACTAGAATTAGGAAGAGCCGCCACCACATTAAAAATGAATACAAGGTACTTTAGGTCCCAACAGAGGCTGTTTTCCAAAGCCATAGGCTTCCTCAGGGATACCTGACTCTTCCTCCTGCCTTCCTGCCTCAGCAAGCTGCTTGTCCTCTCAAAGAGCCCCGTAAGTCCCCCTGAGTGGGAATCTGTTTGGTCTGCCTATTAGAAGAGGTGCCTCTTGTATTTATACTGTCTTTTAAAGAATTTATTTTAAAGTGTGTGTGTGCGCGCGCGCGTGCATGCATGTGAGTACAGGTGCAGAGGCCAGAAGAGGGCATCAGATCTCTTGGAGCTGGAGTTACAGGATGTTGTCAACCACCCAATGCAGGCATTTAGAACAAAACTCAGGGCCTCTGCAAGGGCAATAGATGCTCTCAGTGGATGTGACATCTCTCAAGCCCCTATTTACATAGTCTTTGGATTCACACAGGAGTTTTTAAAGTTTTAAAACACACCTAGTGTCCGAAGGATTCTCAACTCTTGATGAGAGGTTCTTTATGCCCTTGTCCCTGTTCTCGTCATCACCAAGCCCTCCACTCTCTCAAGCGCAGATCCTCAGCGGGTCTTGTATAGCCAGGCTGGCCTCTACCTTACCACGTAGCTGAGGATGCCCTTAAACTCATGATCCTCTGCTTCTGCTTCCCCGGTGCTGGGATTACAGCTGTGTGGACCACTACACCCAGTTTAAGCAGTGCTAGGGATGGAGACCAGGGCTCCATACATGCTAAGCAAGCGATCTACCCACCGAGCCACATCCCCAGCCTAACCCTGTCTGCTGTAGACCTTTTCTGGGGAGCCCTGTCCCTTTCTAGGGCAGCATCCTACCTCCTGTACCTGGAACAATGCTGCCCACAGGGACAGGCATCTCCTGAGTTGTGGACTCAGATCCACCACCATTCTACCAGGCAGTTTCCTCTCTTGTCCCTTTCCTGGCCTCAGTCTTACTCAGCTCCTGGGTCTTGGTTTAAACATCACCTCCGCATTCTATGACACACCACACTGAGCTGGGTGCCCCACCTCTCTGCTGTCCGTGTCCTTCTGAACCCTCACAATAGCACCAGTGGCGTGTAACTTTCTGGTCCCAACTTGTCAGTGCCTGTACCTGCTTCCCCACCAGAGGGAGAGCCCACTGAGGGCAGGGGCCAGAGCTGACTCAGTTATTTCCCCCCCACCCTAGGCTGGGCAGACTGGGAGCTGTCAGGAAGTGTCTGCAATCCCGATCCTTATCTTGCCTCTGCTGGGAGAGCTGCAGGGCTTGCTTCTGCATCTCCTGCCTGCCCCTCACTCACTTTCTCCTCACCTCTGGCCTGTCCTCCAGTCCCAGATTGCAGACTAGCCATTCCCTCTGCCAGAAACTTTCCTGCAGTCAGCAAAGCATTCTGACCCACTTTACACGGCTCTGTGCTGGGGCAGGGCTCTCTCCCCAAAGCCACCCCTTCTCTGCTTAAATGGACAGGACACAGTCCCCACTGACACCTCTCAGCACCCGACTGCCATGTACCCCTCTCTCCTCCCTCTTCCTTTCTTCCCACCTCTCTCCTTCTCTGGCCTTTGTCCTGAGCAGCTTCTGCAGTTAGCTGCATCACAGGTCTCATACTCAGAGTCTGAGCAAGGCATGGACACAAGCATCTTTGTGTGAACTTCTCTAGATTTAGAGACTGGTGCTGTTAGGGCTCGGGCTGGAAACCCAGCTTTGGGGTCAAGGCCACCTGGTGAGCAGATGTGGTCACAGCGCCCTCTCGTGGTCAAATCTGAATACAGCACCTTCCTAACTCTAGAAGCCCAGGAGGAGGGCAAAGTCCCAGGGACACTCCGAAAAATGAGAGGCACCCTGCTGTGTATGCCTCAGGAAGCAGGTCCTCCGGTTCCCAGCGTTCTGATCAGAGCCCCTGCCCCCTCCCCGAGTCACTGCTATGTGACTCTGGGAAAGTTACTTGGCTGGGTTGCACGTTCATCTACCATAAAGTATTAAACATACATTATTCTCATTCCTACACTAACAAGGGAGGAACGCCTTCTTGACACTAAGCCAGCCCCACAAACACACAAGCTTGGAGCTGTACATACAATCTGCCTGGAGAATCTTCAGCTCCACCTACCCCAGTCCTTCATCTCCACTTCTTATCCACTGCTGCTTCTCTTTAGAGCAGCCAAGCGATTTTCAGAAAGTGGCGCTGGATGGACTCCCGGAATAGAAGCCCTCGGAAGACTGGCTTTCACTGTTAGAATAAAACCCAAGTATTCGACTATACACACCTGGTCCAGCTCCGATGTGGCTAATGGACCCCCAACCCCTTGATCCTTGGAAGGGATCCCATACCCTAGCTGCTGAATTGGCAATTCCCTCCTCCAGAGGGAGCTCTTCCCCAAGAAATCTTTGAGATTCGTCCCTTACTTTATGAGAGGGTCTTGCTTCTTCCTCCCTTCCTCTATTCTATTTAAAACAAACCTTTGTGCTGGAGATGCAGCTGGAGATAGAATCCCCAGGAGGTGTGGCTCAGTGGTAGAGCCCCTGCCTAGGTCTCCCGGGAGGGACTGGGGGTGTGGCTCAGCATGTTAGACCCTTCATTCAATCTCCAGCATCGAAAAAGTGACAGTCACAATGGCCCAGTATTTATTTGTATATTGTTCTTTCTCCCAGGCTGTAAATGCCTGGAGGGAGGGGCTCCTGTCTCTGCCCCCTGCAGCTTCCTGGCACCTGGAGGACCAGACAAAGGAATGTCCAATATTTGCTGAATGAATAATTGACACGGTACTTAATAACCCCAAGGGAACCTGAAGGAAGCAAGGCATCCATTTCTGCCTTTCAGGCCTATCTTCATTAGCAAACTGGGTACCTACCGAGTTCAAGAAGTCAACAGGGATTGGGGAGGATCAGGGAAGGCTTCTAGTGCAGGAGGCAGTTAGCTCTTGAGAAGCCAGGTCTCACCCAGAGGGGAGACCACCACCACCAAGTCTCTTGGGGAAGTTTCCTCAGCCTCTCAATTTCCTATATGGCAGGACAGCACCCAGAAGCCTGGAGCCCCCTGGTGGCCAATCCTAAAATGCAGCCCCAAGTTGGACATGGCCGACTACTTTGACCACTGGACTCTCAACTCTCCAAGATCTGATGGGGTGAAGGCAAGCCAGTTCTATTCTCACAGGAGGAAATGGTAGATTAGAGAGGTTAAGACAGGGACCTGGCACAAGTTCTGTCTCCAGAGTCCAAGCTCGGAGTGCCTTCCTCACCTACAAGGCAGGCACCCTCCCACAAGAGATACAAGGAGTAGGCAAGGGTGGGTGACAGCCCCTGTGGTCTTCCAGCTGAGTGACCAATAGGTTGCCACAGGGAAGAAACAAGAAGGTACCTATAAGCATCACAAGCAAAGCTTAAAATGAAGCCCTAGAAAGCAATGTGTGTGTTGAAGCCACGCATGCTGACTCTGTTAGGTTTCCATTGCTGCGGTAAAACATCATGACCAAAAGCATCTTAGGGAGGAAAGGCTTTATTTCTCTCGTCTCTCAGCTCACACTCCATTACCGAGGGAAGTCAGAGCAGGAACTGAGGCAGAGGCCACGGAGGAACACACTGCTTACTGGCTTGCTCAGCCTGCTTTCTTATAGTACCCAGAATCACCTGCCTAAGGACTGCACCACTCACAGCGGGCTGGGGCCTTCCAGATCAATCATCAATCAAGAAAATGCCCTATGGGTTTGCCTATAGGCCGATCTTATGGAGGCATTTTGTCAGATGATCCCAGCCTGGGTCAAGTTGGCAAAATAAAAGCAAAAAGAACCAACCAGGACACTGACCCAACAGTCATATGAAAACCATGCAAACTTGGTTTGGAATGAATCAACTAAGCAGACCACTGTCTTCCAAGGACTCCCAGGCTAAGAATGCACCAGACAGCAGCTGAGACCCACAGCAGGGGTTTCCCAAGCCTTGCTGTAACCTGCCTACACCAGAGTATTTGGCCAAATATTGGCTTGATATTGATCCAGGGCTGTAAATGCTTGTGTAGCTGCTTCCACAGCAGTGTTCCGGGGCGACCTGAATCCATGCACCCAGCCATGGAAACTCTCCTCTGGTTCAGAATCAGCTTTCTCTGATTCCCTTAGAGCAAGAGCTGTGTTTTACCTCGATGAAAGGGGCACAGTGATGATTGTGAGTATGTTTCCACTGCTCGTTTCACTTTGTTTACCTGACTTGGGCAGACAAAGTGAGAGCCGGGGCTTCCCTGAGCCCACAGAAGTGCGCAGCCTGGGGCTTCCTCAGCTTCTCCAAGGTTGCTGCACAGGGCACGGTCCTCCCATAAGACACAGGTAGCTCTAGAAGGGCAGGACACTGCAGGGCAGTCACTTCACAGTGCACAGATCGCTTCACAGGCACAGGGCACTACAGGGTACAGTCACTTCCCAAGGGCACAGGGCAATGTAGAGTGCAGGGCTTAGGTCACTCAGTGGGGCTCAGGTCACTCTGCAGGACACAGGTGGCTCCTGCCTGGCCCCCTCCATTCCGGCACAGGGTGGCTCCATCTCTGGATTGCTCACAGGTGCAGGGTCCCGGTGGGGCCACAGCGTCACTGGTGGCCTGGCTTCGGCTCCCGGGCAGTGGTGGCTGGGCTTGCAGCACGCGGCGGCCCTTGCCGATGGCCAGGCGTGGCAGGCCTCGGTTGAGGCCATCCAGGAGCGCGCAGGCCTGGCAGAGTGTGTGACTGGCCAGCGCCCCGCAGCGGGAGCAGGTGCCTGGAGGAGGCGGCCGAGCCGCCGGGGCAAGAGCTAGGCGCTCTGCCGAGTGCACAAGGTCCAGCACTGTGGATGGCCGCGCTGCCTCCAGCTGCTTGAGCAGGTCGCGAGCATGGCCACGGAAGGCCTCGGGCGCGTACACGCACTCCTCGGAGAAGTAGCGCAGACGGCGGAAGTGCGCGTACAGCACCACCTCCTTCTGCGAAGCGAACTGCAGTGGCCGGCACCGCGGGAGCGCGCACCCCTCGCCCCCAGAGCCCAGCACTCCGCCCCGTGCCAGCCGCCCCGCATCACCACGCAGGAAGTTCATGAGCACTGTCTCCGCCATATCATCGGCATTGTGACCTGCGGGAGAGAGCTTGGGTGAAGGATGGGGACAGAGAGGAGGGGCTGGGAGGGGAGCGCCAAGAACCCCAGGAAATGAAAAGTGGAGGAGGCTGTTGGGGACCCCTGGGCCAAGAGACTGAGGAGACGATCCTGTAAATCCTTAGTAATGAGATAACGGAGAAGTGACCATAAAGTGGGGACACAGAGATCCCAGAGAGAAGAGGGGGTGGTGGAGACACCATGCCACCCCACTTCCTCACACAATGCACTACCCCTGCACACCCTTCCTGTGCTCACCTGTCACGATGTGTGTAGCTCCCACTAGGCGAGCGCCCTCCTCCAGCGCCCTCCTCCGTAGCACCCCGCAGAAGGTGCAGCAGGACCGGCTCCGGCCAGAGCCGGCCGTGCTGCGGGCCACGGCGTCCATTGTCCAGCCCCCGAACAGGTCTGCATAGGCCACAACGGTGAGCGGCAGCTCCCAGCGCGCTGCCTGGCTGCTCACGGCCTCCAGCGCTGCGTCTCGGTAGCCGCCGATGCCTTCGTCCACCGCCACCAGGTGCAGCGTGATGCCCAGGCGCGGCGTGAGCTCGCGCAGCACATGCGCCAGTACCGTGGAGTCCTTGCCGCCCGAGGCGCCCACGGCCACCACGGCACCAGGGGGCAGCAGGCGCCCTGCGAGCACCGTGTGCAGCACCTCGGCCTCAAAGGCCGCACAGAAGCAGGAGCCGCACAGAGCCTGCCCCGAGCGCGGGCGGCGGAGGGCAGCGCGGGCCGCGTGGCAGGAGGAGCACGTTGGGGCGGGCATCGCGGGAAGCTTGTGATGTCTACACTGTGAAGGAAGGAGTAGGGGATCACTTGTGGCGTCTACACTGCGGAGCTGACGGGAGAGAAGAGGGGTCACAAGAGATATCCACACTGCTGGGCTAATGGAAAAAGAAAGGAAGCTGGTCACCCGGGATGTCTGCACTTTGGAGCTGAAGGGAGACAGCAGAGGGTCACATGGATAGTCTATGTTGTGGGGAGGCTGTGGAAATGACGACCTACCCAGAGTGGCCCTTGCACAGGGGAGACTAAAGGACAGGCAGCTTCATTCTGCGTCAAGACCTGACGGTGTGATTTCGAGGGGTGGGGGTGGGGGTGGGCAGAGAGGAAGACATGCAAGAAGTGAGGTGCCTTTAAGAACACAGCTGCAGTTTTGAGGTCACTATTGTTACAGCCTTGACCATGGAGACCAAGATAGGTGTCACTGACTTTGAATTCCAGCGCTGACCAGAACCCAGAAGACAGAGGGCTACAGATGTTTGGATTTTAGTAGAGGAGGTGGGATATGAGACAGAGCCCCCTGAAAGGCATCTTGCCCTCCTCCTCTAGGCACACAGCAGCTGCCTGCACCACCTCTAGGTTGCCAGTTGTGCTGGACCAGTAAAAGCTTTCCAGGCTCAGCACTCTCTCCAGAGCACTGCATCTCCAGCTTGGACTGTTCAGTGGTGTCTGGTCATTCCGAGCAGGTAGCTGCCCTGGGATTTACCACAAGGATCAGGATTATCTGGCAAATGCCGATTTACTGTCACTCCCACGAGGCCAATGCCACTCAGCTCTCAACCCCCACATCCCTGATTCCGTTCACAAAATGATGTTCTACAGGGAGGTGAAGCTCCGCCCTTCCAGGCACTCAGACTAGACTCTCTGGGGTCTAGGACCACCCTGATCACTCACCCCGTGGAGGGCTCAAAATGCAAAGTCCAGTCTTGACTTGCTTTCCAAAGTCCTTAATCCATCCTCAGAACTCATGCTCAGCTCCCCTAAAAGAGTACAGCCGGCCTGGCGGTGGTGGCCCACGCCTGTAATCCCAGCGGAGGCAGAGGCAGGTGGATCTCTGTGAGTCCAGCCTGGTCTACAGAGCTAGTCCAGGACAGGCTCCAAAGCTACAGAGAAACCCTGTCTCGGGAAAAAAAAAAACAAAAAAAAAAAACAAACGAGTACAGCCAATCCTGTTTGTGGCTTCAAAAGAGAGGGAGAAGCCAGATACTTCCCACCTACTCCATGGCCAGCATGCTTGTCTGGATCATTGGTCTCTCTGCCTTGATCTCAACACCTTTATATTTGCTGTTTTGCATATAACAATCAGCAGATCTAGTCCAGTTATCTTTCCTACATTCTTCAGTGACTGAGGTTAGCACTTGGACTGACAGCCTGTGAGGCACCCCCCCCCCCGTGGCTCCTCCCTCTTACTCTCAAGCATCCTAGGAACACACCCCCTTTGGCCAAAGAGTACTGTGCAATTGCTGAGCCCAGCAAGCAGCTTTCAGAACTCACTCATCCCTCACGGCTGAGCATTGTTCCTTGAAATATTTCCTCCTAGCTTTTGATTCTATCCTCCCTCTTGCCTGGATTATGCCATCAGTGTCTCACTTCATTCCCTCAAGCCCTGCCCAGCAAGCCTGAGAATCATCAAGCTCAGAAGGTGCCTCCAGGATCGACCTCCAAATGACCCATTGAAGATTCTTTCTGGGCAACTTTCAGACCTCACTGCTCCTGAAATTTGCCCCTTCTGCCTGGCATCTCTGTCACCTGAGAATGGCCACCACCTCCTGCCTAGCATTTATTCAGAATGGAGTACAAAGTCACTCTAATCCTGTAAAGGAGTTGCTGTTATGAGGAGTAGCTTATGGGTGCAGGCAGAAACGGAAGCCAGGAGAACACATCGGTAGTCCTGAGCTGATGGAGTGAATCAGGCTGAGCTAAGTAAATTTATATGGGAAGAGGGAGGAAATTGTGTACAGACAGGCTGCAAACCCCAGAAGTAATACCAGGCATGGTGACGCACACCTTTAATCCTAGCACTCAGGCACAGACAGGTGAATTTCTGCAAATTCCAGGCTAGCCTGTTCTACATAGTGAGTTTCAGGCCATTCAGGACAACATGGTGAAATTTCGTCTAAAAACAAAAACACAACAAACAAAAACAACCACGGGGTGCCTCCGAGTGGCCGACTTTCCATGAAGGGCAGAGGAGAGATCTCCAGAACTATTTAACTGGGAACAATAGAAGGTGGTCTGCCACCACTAGGTGAATAGAGGCCTGGCAAGAGACCGGATTAGAGGGGGATACTAGTCAGAACACAAGTTGGCAATCATAAAAGCGAGTTCCAAATCTCTAGAGAGACCTTTAACTCTCCGGTGGCACCACGATCCCAAGCTCGCTCGACCCGGAGCAAGAGGAACACTAACCTGGGTGGAATGGGCTCAGCACTCTGCCTGCCACGCGGAAGCCTGGAGCGGAAGCTGCCTCGAGACTACAACTCCCACAAGCCCTTGGACTGCCTTGCCTACGACTACCAGAATGCAACAGCTCCAGTGGACTGCCTGTAACGCTACAGCAGTTTGGACTACAATTCCCAGCAACACTTGAGGGCACGGCTTTCCTTCATCCTAGGGCTCCCAAAACTTGCACACATGGGCCTGGCAACGCTTGAAATCAGAAATGACTGTGTTGTAATTTCTTAGTTTTGCGATTTATTATATACACTACCGTTGCTTCCTTTTTTTTTTTTTTTTTACTAAAGGAATATAGATCTCACTATTTAAACCAAGCTGGCCTTGAACTCAGAACCCCATCTGCTACTGCCTCCAAAATGCTGATTAAAAGCATATGCCATCTTGCTCCTTTCTATCTTCTATTTTGTTTTTCTTTTTTCTTCAGAAAGGTGAAAGGAGGTCCAGATGACTCACAGCTACACAAGCTATTGTAATTTACGTCAGTGAATTGTCGCTGTGTGCTGTTTAAAGGTTGCCCAGAACCTGGCTCTGGAGGTGGGATTACCTGCCCCATCCTGACTTGAGACCCAAGCATTTGTTCAGCTGCCAGCTGGCCTCCTGGCCCTGTGAGAAAGAGAGGGAGAACAGCCAAATAGCCAGAGATGGAAATGCCGCGTCCTTGAGAACAGAAGGAGAATAAATTCTCAAAGGATAGCGTATCCTTGAACACAGATGGGATGTGAACCGTACTCAGATACCTCTGCTACTGCTCATCCTGTGTGATATAAAACTAAAAATATCTGTTGTGGGAATGGCTAGTTCAGAGATGGTCTGCCTGGGACCCTCTTCTTCAGCCAGATGCTTCTACTGACTATATGGTTCCCAGCTTCCCAAGTCTGTTTCTGCTGGATGTTTGTTACATGTCTGATCTGGTGCCCCGTTATCTCTCTGCAGTCTGCTGTTCATGAACTTGAAATAAAAAGCCCTGCTAACGTGGATCATTCCCCAGTTTGAGACAACTCTCTCTACACACTGAACCACACTCCAGCTCCTCACTAGAGGATTCTAGGCAGGAACTCTATCATTTAGCCACATCCCAGCCTCCCACTGGGGAATTCTAACTCTGCGCTCTACCATGGAGCTATGCTCCCAGCACCTTACTGGGGAGATTCTAGGCAGATGTTTTAACATTGAGCCATACCCAAGCTCCTCCCTGGTGGATACTAGGCAAGCACTCTACTGAGCTATAGCCTCAACATGTGCCCCTTCCTATGCTTTTTATTTTTAAACAGAGTCTCACTATGTGGCCCATGCAGACCTCAAATTTACAATCCTTCTGCCTTTGTCCTCCAAGTAGCTGGAATTACACCTTTGAGCTACAAGGCTGGGTTTTGCTGCATGGTAGACAGACCTAGACCAGTGGTTCTCAACCTTCCTGATGCTGTGACCCTTTAATACAGTACCTTATGTTATGGTGACACACACACCCCCAACCATAAAGTTATTTTATTTACTACTCCATGACTGTAATTTTGTTACTATTATGAATCAAAATGTAAATATCTGTGTTATCTGATGGTCTTAGGTGACCCCCTGTGAAAGGGTCATTCGACCCAAAGGAGTCATGACCTACAGGTTGAGAAATGCTGACCTAGACCATGAGAATGATGTTTCGATACCATAGACAGAGCCAGCTCAGTTGTCTGGCCAGTCCACTCTGTCCTGTGGTCCATGTATGTAGCATGAATTCTAATTGGTCTTGATAATAAAAACCCAGAGCCAGATAGAGGGGTAAATGCTGAAAGACCAGAGAGACAAAGGAGCAAGCGACAGCCACATCTTACCTCACCAACTCCTCAACCTGAGAGTAAACTCCTTTCTCCTCCCACCATATGTTCCTTTTCTGCCCAGCCATATCACTTCCTGTCTCTACCTCCCTAGTGCTGGGATCAAAGTTGTGTGCCATCACTGCTTGGCTCTGTTTCTCTTTTAAACTGAATCAATCTTGTGTAGCCCAGGGTGGCCTTGAACTCGCAGAGATCTGTCTGCCTCTACCTCCTGAGTGCTGGGATTAAAAGTGTGTGCCACCACTTCCTGGCCTCTATGGCTAACGAGCCGCTTAGCTCTGCATTCTGATCTTCAGGCAAGCTTTGTTTGGTGTGTTTATGGCTCAGTGCCCTAATTTGCTTCCTAGCTGCTGTGATAAAACACTTGACCAAAATGAACTTGCATTTATTTTAGCTTGCAGACCACAGTCCATCACCAAGGGAAGCTGTGGCAGGAGCTGAAGCTGAAGCTGGGAGCTGGAGAGAAACCACGGAGGAACTCTATTTATTTACTTACTGCCTTTTATACTGGGAGGACCACCTTCCCAGGAGTGATGCCATCCACAGGGAGCTGAGTCCTCCCACATCAGTCAACAATCAACACGATCCACATGGGCTGATCTGACTGAGGCAATTTCTCAGTTGAGGTTCCTTTTGCCTCTGTGTTACAAGTTGATAACCTAGTTTAACCATCACACTGAAGGAGGGACAGCCGGCATTTGCTCACCAGTGTCACTGAAGTAGAAAATATCACATTTCTGTTCCAAATACTGCATTTCCTGTGGCACCATTACCTTTCAGGAAAATATCACAAATGGGAGCTGGGGATATACCTCAATTGATAGAGTGTTTAGCCACAGGTTCAAGTCCCAGCACTGCACAGACCACATGTGGTGGTACATACGTGTAATCTGAGCACTTGGGATGTGGAAGCAAGAGGAGGATATGGAGTTCAAAGTTGCCTGTGGCCACATAGTGAGTTTGAGGTCTGCCTTCATTATGTGGGGCCTTCTCTTAATCAACCAGTAAGTAAAATTTAAATGTAATCCATTCAGTACAGTATGTAGAAAAGTTACTGGGAAAAGTACATTCTCATCTTACTTCTCTCTATTATTCATGGCTACTGCTTTGCCCACCTTTTGCTGAGCATTGAAACCCACTCGTCTCCTAATTGATTTAAACCAGCAAGGCTGCATCTGGATCACTCCACTTTGAGTTCTGCTCCGGGCTCTTTCAAGAAGTTAAACTTGAGATGGGGAACTTGGCTGGGTTTGGATGTATGACCACAAACATTCACCCACTGTCTTAGTTAGGGTTTCTACTGCTGGGAAGACACCCATGGCTGTTGCAGGGTATTTGCTCACAGTGTGAACCCCGAGATGGCATTATTCACTGGGAAAAAAAAAACTGTTTCTAGTTGTGGTGTGGCTCAGCCCTAGCACACACCTTATTCCAAGAGTTTTCTTCTTGAATATTGTAAACAGGATTAAATAAAGTCAACCATAAGTCAAGAGGCAGAGCAAGCAACTAGTTGACAGGAAGTGAATATAGGGGGAAAAACCACAGAGGGTACCAGGGAGTCAGGAGGACGGATAGAGAGACACAAAGGAATTGGGGGGTGGGGCACTGAGTTTGAGGAGTTTGTTTGGAGATGGTATAAAAGAAGAAAGGCTTCTGGGAATCTCTGCTGAGGAGGAAGGTTAACTGGGTGCTTTCTCTGCCTCTCTGAGCTAGCTGGCTTTTACCCCAGCATCTACTCCCAAGTCTTTATTAGTAAAATCAAATTACTGAGATTCTGTTAAAAACAGCTCCTATAAAGGAAAGCATTTGATGGGGGTGGCTTACAGTTTCAGAAGTCCAGTCCATTATCATCAAGGTGTGACATGGTGGCATGTAGGCAGACATGGTGCTGGAGCTCAGAGTTAAAACCATCAGGGCAGGCAACAGCAAGTGAACTGAAGCACTTGAAGGCATGGCTTGAGCACATGTGAGACCTCAAAGCCCACCTCCACAGTGACACATTTCCTCCAACAAGACACACCCCCTAACAGTGCCACTACCTTTGGGGGCCATGTTTTTCAAACCAACATCCCCCCATGGTCATATCTATTTTCCAACAAGATGTGGCTGCCCACTGGATCTGTCCTACTTGCCTTTGCTGGAGACTAGAGACACAACATGAGTGTGCTATATCAGCTGAATTAGTGACTAATGAGTGGAATGAGTGAATGAAATTCCATCCTTCATACCAGGACACAGGTGATAGTTCACAAGCATTAAATTGATACCAGCAGACAAAAGTTGATAAAAGAGAGAACGGAGCACGAGGTGGAGAATGCACACAACTGGACAGTTCACTCCTCACACTAGCAAGATTGCCATACATTGTAATACCACAAACTGTGCAGCTTACAAACATCACAGATGTATTCCTTGTAAAACAAGAGGTTAATCAGTGCAGTGGCAGATGCAATGTCTGGTGAATGATTATGTCTTCGCAAATGATACTTTCTCATGTGGTAGAACAAGCAAACCACCTTCCTTGGGTGTCTTGCATGAGGGGCATTACTCCACTTTGTAGAGGCCCCACCCCTATGACCTAAGCCATTCCTAATTGTCCTGGCTAGTTTTATGTCAACTTGACACAAGATAGAGTCACCAGAGAGGAGGGAGTTTTAATTAAGTTTTAATTAATAAAATGCCTCTATAAGATGGGGCTGAGGGGTAGGGGATTTAGCTCAGTGGTAGAGCGCTTGCCTAGCAAGTGCAAGGCCCTGGGTTTGATCCTCAGCTAAAAAAAAAAAAAAAGATGGGGCTGTAGGCAAGTCTGTAGGGCATTTTCTTAATTAATGATTGATGAGGGAGGGCCCAGCCCATTGTGGGTGGTACCAGTCTGGGGCTGGTGGTCCTGGATTCTCTAAGAAATCAGGGCGCGCAAACCTCAGGGAAAAAGCCATTAAGCAGCACTCCTCTGTGGGCTCTGCATCAGCCTCTGTGTCCAGGTTCTTGCCCTGCCTGAGTTCCTGCCCTGACTAAGTTTGATGATGGAACTGTGAGTGAAATAAGCCTTTCCTTCCCGAGTTGCTTTTTCCATGGTGTCTTATCACAACAATAGAGACCCTGACTAAGACACTCAACAACTCACCTCCATGGGATTGGAAAGATGGCTCAGTAGAGTGCTTGCTACACAAAGATGGGGGTCTGAGTTAGGATCCTCAGCTCCCACATAAGAACCAGGAGAGGTGGTATGTGTCTGTAATGACAGTGCTGGGGTGTGGAGGCAGAGACAGGCAGATCCCAGGGGCTCACTGGCCAGCCAGGAAAGCCTGTCTCAGTGTCCTTTTTTTCCTTGTTGATGAAGTACAAAGCAACTTAAAGGGCAAACGTTTTTTATGCTCACAGTCCCAGACACAGTCCACCGTGGCAGAGACTCAGGGCAGCAGGAACTTGAAGCAGCTGATCACATTGCACCACAGTCAGGAAGCAGAGTGCATTGCATGGTGGCACTCAGCTCACTTTCTCCTTTTTAGACAATCCAGGATCCCAACCCAGGGAACGGAGCCACCCACAGTGAGTAGGCCTTCCCATCTCAACTACTTTAATCAAGATGATCCCCCACAGGCATGACCAGAGCTCCTACGTGGTCTTAGATCTTGCCAAATTGACCATTGAAACTAACCATCACAGATCCTGCTCAGAAAGTAAGGTGGAGAGTGACAGAAGAAGATACCCAAAGCAGAGCTCTGGATTGTATATGTGCATGTGCAGGCAAGTGCACCCCTCTACACACTGACCTCCCTCCATCCACCAGAACCCACCTGTTATCACCATAGCCTTGGGGTTAGGGATCCCAGCATGCCACCTTAGCACTTCCATTCTGGAACTCATGGTCTTCTGAAAATGGGGAAGTGACATTATAGGTCTTCTCAGTTCTCATGGGCGTGTACGTGATAAGTTCCTCTCTTGGATGCAGGTTCTCGGAGTCCTCTCTCCCTGTCCTGCTTTCTTTACAAACTGGGGACAACAGGGAACCAGATGGGCAATGGCCCAGCCCTTCTGACCACTGAGTTGCTGCAATTTCTGATAACTAAGAGAGAAAGTGTTTGGGTAAAGGTTGGTTGCAAGTTGAAAATGCAGAAAGTGGTGTGTGTGCACTCTCATACGAGAGATAGAGATATAGATAGATTGATAGATGGCTAGATAGAGAAGAGAGAGAGAGAGAGAGAGAGAGAGAGAGAGAGAGAGAGAGAGAGAGAGAGATTGGGAATGCTAGTTGAGGAGGGTGGCGAGACATGCCTAAACCCACATGTATTAATCAGGGTTCTCTCAAGGAACAGGATTTATAGAATGAATATATATATATTCAGAGACAGGCAGATCCCAGGGGCTCACTGGCCAGCCAGGAAAGCCTGTCTCAGTGTCCTTTTTTTCCCTGTTGATAAAGTACAAAGCAACTTAAAGGGCAAACGTTTTTTATGCTCACAGTCCTAGACACAGTCCACTGTGGCAGAGACTCAGGGCAGCAGGAACTTGAAGCAGCTGATCACATTGCACCACAGTCAGGAAGCAGAGTGCAATGCATGGTGGCACTCAGCTCACTTTCTCCTTTTTAGACAATCCAGGATCCCAACCCAGGGAACGGAGCCACCCGCAGTGAGTAGGCCTTCCCATCTCAACTACTTTAATCAAGATGATATATATATATATGTGTGTGTGTGTGTGTGTGTGTGTGTGTGTGTGTGTGTATGAGATATATATCATTATATACACATACATGATTTATTAGAATGATCTACAGGCTGTGGTCCACCTGGTCCAACAATGGCTGTCTATCAAATGGAGGTTCCAAGAATCCAGTAGTTGCTCAGTCCATGAGGCTCAATGTCTCAGCTGGTTTTCGGTGTATTCTGGAATCCAAAAGAAGTGGGCTCCAATGCAGCAGCAGCAGGTGTGACCCAGATTAAAGGTGGATCTTCCTGCCTCAAAAGATCTGTATTAAAGGTGAATCTTCTCACCTAAAGAGATCCAGATTAAAAGTGGGTCTTCCCACTTCAAATGATGAGGGAAACAAAACCCTCACTTGGGTTTTACTTAATTTCAGATGCAGTCAAGTTAAGAACCAAGAATAGCCACCACAGGGAGCAAATGTAGAATCCAGAGAGGGGAATATGTGGATGGCCCTGGAGGGCTCACAATGGATGGTTTCATCTTCTGGTATGTCTCTGGGTCACTTTTCTGTAGTATCTCAGATGTTTCTAGGAAAACTGATGTAAGTCAAAGGAGGTACAACCTCTTAGGAATATTTCCACTTCCTTCTACCTCCTACCACAAGTTCAACACAGTTTTCTTCTAGGAAATGCTGACCATCCCTGAGGGTAGACAATGAAAGGCTGGTACTCCTCACTTCACTTCCTCTGTTCAGAGGAACCCCGGGTGAGTGGACGACCCTGAGCAAACAAGTGGTCCTCTGGAGCAAGGGACAGTAACAGACAACAGCAAGGAAGAAACATGTAATGATGGGCTGTGGCCATGACTCAGCAGTAGAGAGCCTGTCTGGAATACTCAGTGAGAGGTGGGGTGGGACTCAGGGGTAGAGCTCCTGCCAAGAATCCTCCAGTGAGGGGCAGAGGACATGGCTCAGGAATAGAGCATCTACTAATGTGAATGACCCTGAATTTCCCACACCAACAAGAAATCCATCCTGGAACAAGGAAGGAAATTTTACTTTTTCCAAAAGTAAATCTGTGTTATTATAGTTTTCAAGGTCAATGCTTGAGCACTAGTAGCCCCAACAGAGCAGGCTTGGCCACACTCACCCTCCATATACCAACTAAAGACGTAAGAAAGAGGGAGACTTAATGTAACTTGGTTACACTGGGAAGAGAAACAAATAGAGGTTCAGTGATCCTCAAGTCCATCTTCAGGGTCCTGATGTGAAGTTTAGGTTTAATTGGAGGGCAAGAGGTAGGCATGATCAAGCAGTCCTGGTCAAGGTATGGTACTGCCCATCAGTGGCACATCCTTGTTTGGCCCACAAAGTTTTCTAATATGTTGTCAAAACTGTGTGGATTCTACCTGGGTGGTGAGTTCATCCTGTATTTGGACTTTAGCTTTTCTGTTTTCCTAACACTGGAGTTCTGTGGAAATTTTGATTCTTTGGGGGCCCTTTGTCCCAAAAAGTCTGATAGCCAAATGGAGGTCACAAGTGTCTCTCTCTAAAGTATCTCCTCTCCTGCTAGATAGGTCACATCTCTACCAAGTCCCACTGTATAGTCCCTCAGCCTCCATTTCCCCAGGTCTCCTGTGAGTGAGACTCTCCTCTGTGGCCTTGGTGTATTTTTGCTTTTGTTGTGTTTGTTTTGGTTTCATTTGAGGGCTTGGTTTGAACGTTTTGAGACAGGGTCTGCTGAAGCCACAGCTGGGCTGAAACTCACTCCATAGATGAGGTTGACCTTGGAGTCCTGATCCTCTTGCCTCCTACCCCTAAGTGCTGAGATTGCAGCACATTCTACCATACACAATTTATGTGGTGCTGGAGATGGAGCCTAGAGCTTTGTGCATGCAGAGCAAACACTCTACCAAGCTAGCTACGTCTCCAGATCCCTTGGCGGGTTTTAATAGGAAGAATGTTCACATCCACCCCTTCAGAGCAGCTGACCACTCAATCTGTGCCTTCTCCATTGAGGCTCTGGCTGTGAGATGCTCCAGGGGCCAGAGACATCTCTCACTGGACAGTGGTGCTTTGGGAACACAGGTGTGCTCAGAGAGGGTGTGCCCATGACAAACTGCTAAGGGAGGGAGGAGAGGCTGGTTGCCCCTGGCCTGCATCTCCCTGACCCTCTTCTCCCCTATGCCCTACATCCATCCCCAACTCCACCAATATCATTGGCCTCAGGGGAGGCTCTGGGGCTCTGGAGGAAGCACGCCCATTTTCACTGGGCAGGGAATGTCACTCAAAGGCCAAGGTCAGTGCAGAGAGGGAGATAGGATCAGACCCCACATGGGTGAATTTGGGAGAGGCAGTTGCCTTCTTTGGCCTCAGGAGGAGATCTGCGTGGTGGGTGGCTGATCTTCAAGGTCCAAGCTCCTCCTCCTCCCAGGGCAGCCACTGTCCTGGCCTCCCCCTGCTTCCGGTGGGGCTTCCTCCAGGCCTTGCATCTCTTAGTTCCTCAGAGAAGAGCCCAGAGAGTCAGACTTCTGGTGGCCCCGCAGCTTCAGCTCGACATGCTGCTGTTGCTGCTGCTGCTCTGGGGAATGACAGGGGTAGAGGGTGGCCCTGAGGCCACTCAGGGTTACTCGCTGAATGTGAAAAGGGAGGTGGTGGTGCAAGAGGGCTTGTGTGTCCTCATTCCTTGTAGGTTCTCCTACCCCACGGGGAAACGGACTGACTCAGACCCGGTTCATGGATACTGGTTCCATAGTGGAGCCAATATAAGGCATGATTTTCCAGTGGCCACAAATAACCCACAGAGGCCAGTACTGAAGAGGACCCAGGGCCGATTCTTCCTGCTGGGAGATCCACAGAAGAACAACTGCTCCCTGGACATCAGAGAGACCAGGAAGGAGGACACAGGCTCATACTTCTTTCGCCTGGAAAGAGGAGAAGAGAAGTATAGCTATATTTTGAACACGATGACTCTGCATGTGACAGGTCAGACATGGCTTGCAGAGAAGCCACCAGGGAAAGTCATGGGTGCCACAGGGTAGTCCTGGGATAGGACTCTATCCTGGGAACAGCTGGGTCTGAGTATCATGGCTGAGGTGGGGAGCTGAATCAGAGCCAGGGCTTCTCCTGGAGCTGCACCTCACCCCCTCCTTATCCTCCATTTCTCACCAGCCCTTACTAACACTCCACACATCCTTATCCCGGAAACCCTGGAGGCTCGCCGTCCCAGCAACCTGACCTGCTCTGCACCTTGGGCCTGTGAGCTCCCCACCTTCTCCTGGACTGGTCCCTCTGTGTCACTCTTGAGCACCAATGCCATTAGTTCCTCAGTGCTGACCATCATCCCCCAGCCCTGGGACCATGGCACCAACCTCACTTGTCAGGTGACCCTGCCTGGAACCGGTGTGACCACAAGAATGACCATCCGTCTCAGTGTGTCATGTGAGATTGGGCTGAGTTGCCTGTTTTGCTAAGGCAGAGTGGTCACCTAAGGGTGGGGTCAAGGTCTGGACACTGGGTCCTAAAATCCTGATAAGGGGACTTGTCAGGATGCTGCCCCCTGCCATACCCACCTAGACAGCTGCTGGGGACAGAGGGTGATTGATGAATCCACTGTGTCATTCTCTCTTAGATGCTCCAAAGAATCTGACTGTGACCATCTATCAAGGAGCTGACCCAGGTAGGAGCTGCCCTGGGTAGGAGCCTTTTAGCTCAGGGCAGGGCTTATTCTTCCTCACATAGGACTCACCTGGAGATGGAGGCCGCTTGTTGGGGAGCCACTGGACCATCCCCTCTGAAGCTCCTAGGTGTCTGCACCAGTTAGTATCCACCCCTCACTCCCTCAGATCTGCACACAGCCCTGGACCACCACAGGCACATGGTGACATGCACACAGCAGAACCACACCATCCAGTACCTTCTCTCCATTTATGGATCTGCCTGCATACCCCCAATAGTTGTGCTCTGGCTTCTTGTGCAGATACAGCTACATGGTTAGACACTTAGAACACATATAATACTGTTCTCAGAAGCTTGGTCTCCAAACTGGAAGTGACCAGTGTCCCGTCCACATAGGCTGGCTGAGCCTGGACTTGTTCCCCTGAGGTTCTGAGAGAGACAAGATGTCAGTAGCAGAGATGATCTTTGGTCTCCATGACTGTGATACCCAGCACAGATGGATTCAATACTGTGGGTTTCTAATACCAATGGGCAGCAAGGGCAGGGAGTCCATTCTACCACTAGCAGTGAACAGTGAATAGGTCTTGTATGTATGACCGCAAGTGTGTGTTCCTGAGTAATATACTATGTGCAGGGAATGTGGCTCAATTGATAGAATTAAAAAAACAAAAACAAAAATCTTGCCAAGCATGCCCAAAACCTTAGCTGGGTTCCATCCCCAGGACCTTATAAGCTGGACATAGTGGTGCAGACCTGCACTTGGGAGGTGGAGGCAGGAGGATCAGACATTCAAGGTCATTCTTGCTACATCATGAGTTTGAGGCCATCATGACATTGCCTTCAATTCTCTCTCTCTCTCTTTCCCCCCCCCCCCCCCACAGCCCCAGTTTGTCTCAACTCCAAATATATGCCTGGATCACTTGTTCTGTTTAATTTTGAGGCTTACAGCCAAGTAGTTCACACTGAAATAAAATAAGTTTAGATTCTTGCTGTGGTGGTAGGTGTCTTCCTTTTTTCTTCTTCTCCCGATCGGTGTCAGCCCCCCTCTCTGGATTCTAGTTTCTCTTCTCCTAATCTCGTCACAATGGCTGTCTCTTTCTCTACAGAATCCATAACCCTGAAGAACGGCTCATCTCTTTCCGTTTCTGAGGGCCAGTCTCTGCGCCTCTTCTGTAGCACCGACAGCTATCCCCCTGCGAACCTGAGCTGGACCTGGGGTAATCTGAGTCTGTGCCCCTCGAAGCTGTCAAAACCTGGGCTCCTGGAGCTGTTTCCAGTGCATCTTAAGCATGGAGGAGTGTACACCTGCCAAGCTCAGCATGCCCTGGGCTCCCAGCACATTTCCCTGAGTCTGCATCCACAGCGTGAGTGACCTGTGGGCCAGAGGCGGGCAGCAGGAGGAGATCAACGCCTGTCCCATCTGTGGACTGTTCCCAGCAGCTCCTGCAGCTTCACAGGGCAGCGTAGCTCCAGCTTGTGCTGAGCTGTGAGCTCTGCCTGTAAATATCCAGAGCCTCACTGTCTTTTTCCTGCTGCAAGGAGGGTGTGTGGGGCGGGGTTGGGGGAAGAGTCACCTCAGGAAGCAGCAAATCCTGAGGAGAGTGACTGGGACTTCCACAGGTGAACTTTGCACACAAGTTCCTTGCTTCTGCAGGCCAGGAAGAAGGGGCATTTGCTAAGAGAAAAACAAAACAAAACAAAACAGCATAAAAACAAATGGACAATTCAGTAGTCACGCTGTGTAGTGGTCCATGCCCCAGACCCTCAATGGGGGCTTTTAGGCAGGGCACTACCATTGAACCATACTGCCAGCCCCTCACTGATGGTAGGCAGGCATTCAACAGCTGACATATATCCCCAGCCATCTTTTAAATTTTTACTTTGAGACAGTTTCACTAAGTTGCCCAGGTAGTCATTGAACTCAGTCTACAGCCCAACCCCCCCCCCTTGAACTTGAGATCCTCCTGCCTTAGCCTCAGAGTTAGCTTGAAGACAAGCATTTCTTCATTACATCTGGCTGTGATGAAACATTCCTTTGCCTGTTTGTGAATCTGGGGTTGGAACCCAGGTCCTAACATATACTGAGATACATTTAATGATCCAGTTAAAAATGCAAAATAATCCTATCCTGGACAAGATACCAAACTAATCAAGTCAAACTGCCGCCTAGCTCTTTGATGTCCCTCTGCCATCTCGGGTCCTCCCACTGCCCCTTCCACTCAGGTCCTTGGGCTGCTGGTTACCTGAGCTAGGGGTGAGAAAAGCAGGGTCCAGCCTCCTGCAAGGCTGGGGCAGGGAGGAGAGGAGGGGAGTTTTCTTAGAGTTCTCTCTCTGCAGACAGTGCAACGTTATCAGAAATGACTGTGGGGGCCTTGGTGGGTGCAGGAGCCACAGCCCTCCTCTTCCTGTTTTGCTGCATCCTCCTCCTGGTGTGAGTATCAGTGTGGGTGGGGGCGGACCACCTGGAGTGATGAGGGACAAGCCTGGCACCTGACCCTGAGCCCAGGCCTGGAAAAGCGAGCCTGAAGTCAGGGGGAGCTGTGGTCTAGGTGTGTGGTTGGTGTGTGGAACTCTGGAGTGTTGCAACCCTCAGGCCCCACTGTCCCAGATGGTGGTAGGAAACACCTTTCAACACAGGAGCCTCTGGGACAGGACCACCAGCCAATCTGACCACCCTTCAGAGGCTTAATTGCAAGTAGAGGGTGGGAGAGAATGCCAGCTGCACCTCCACCTGCCCACACTGACAGGCCCCCTGGTGTCCTTGCATCCAGGGTAAGACCCTGTAGGAGACCAGCCAGGCCAGCTTCAGCAGCTCCGGATCCAGATGCCCTCAAGGGCTCGGTTTCTCAGGTGAGTGACCTGTGTGCATGTGTTCAAACCCAGCATCCTCCTGCCTGGACATCATCCATGAGATGGATCCAGATTGTTCGGCTGAGTGTAGGTCAAGTTGGATGTCCTGCAAGCAGACCTCTCTAGTCCGTTCCCCAGTTTGATAATTGCAGACCGTGTCCTCCACACTGCTTGCTCTCTGGCTTTGAGCTTTTCCTAGATTTGGTGAATACTGACCCCCACCATGCTCCATCCTTGCAATCTTCTCTGTGGTCAACCTCCAGGAAGTTCTGAGTGCCTCTGGGAGGGCTTTAAGTAGCACACCTGTAATCCCAGCACTCGGGAGGCAGAGCCAGGCAGATCTCTGTGAGTTCGAGGCCAGCCTGGGCTACCAAGTGAGTTCCAGGAAAGGCTCAAAGCTACACAGAGAAACCCTGTCTCGAAAAACAAAGCAAAACAAAAGTAGCAGAGTTCCATGCATCCTTGTTTTTCCTTTTTCCGTGTGTGTGTGTGTGTGTGTGTGTGTGTGTGTGTGTGTGTGTGTAGGAATGTGCGTGCATGTGTGTGTACATGCAAGTGAAGGCTTGAGGCTGATGTAAAGAACCATCCTCATTGGTTCTTCCACCCTGAAACTGAGGCACTGCCACTCTGTCAAACCCAGAGATGGCTCACTAGCCAGTTTGCTGCAGGGAGCCCCTACCTCTGCCTTCTAAAGTTAGAATTACAGGTGGGTCACCACACCCACCTGGCATTTATGTCATTCTGGGGATCCAAACTCTGGCTCTCACGTTTCTGCAGCAAGCACTTTACCACTGAGCCATCGCCCCAGGTCCATCCTATCATCCATTTGTGAAATATGGAGTACTTACAAAGAAGCCAGCAGACCAGGTGCCAGGGACCCATCTTTGAAGTTCCTTAGAGAACCTTGGGCTCAGTCGTGTTTTATTCTAGACAGGCAGTTATCAAACCCTCAATCAAACAACAAAGACCAATATGTGAGCATGTCGTAAAAGACAGAGACATTTATTGTAGGAAAATGAAGGTACAAGAACCAGGAAGTGCTGGGAAGACAGGCTATGTGGTTAGTTTGTCTACTATCTATCTATCTGTCTGTCTGTCTGTCTATCTATCCATCTATCATCATCTATTTATCTGTCATCTATCTGCCTATTTATCTGTCCATCTATCATCTGCCTGTCTGTCTGTGTATCCATCATCTGTGCTCTAGATTTTGGTAACCCCATGTAACATAAAATTCACTGTTGTTGCCCTTTTCACATACACAGTTGTGTTACAGATGCCTAGGACTTCTTCATTTTGAAAAACTAAAACTACATGCTGAGCAACAGCTCTTACTGCCTCCCCAGGCTTCCCTCCCAAAGACCCTGGCATCTGCCACTCTTTTCTCCTCCTCCTCCTCCTCCTCCTCCTCCTCCTCCTCCTCCTCCTCACCCCCCTCTCTGTGAATTTGACTTCTGCAGATACCTCCTATGTAGGACACACCATATTTGTCATTTTGTGACTTTTTTTTTCCATTTAATACATGTACTTAGGATCCTTCATGCTGTAGCATACTACACGATTCCTTGCCATTCTAGAAGGTTATTAATATTCCACGGTATGTGTATGTACCATGGTTTCTTTAGCCAACTTATGAGTTTCCTCTACCTGTTTACTATTGTGATGTGAACACTCATAAATATGAAATATTAAGATTGTATCCTCAGTTATTATATATACATATATATATATCTATATATCTGCATTGTTGAGTCATATAGTTTTACTTTTCATTTTTTTGGAATTTGTCATACTGTTTTCCATGGTGGTTTAACCATTTTACATTTTCACCAGAAGTACACTAGGGACCCCATTTCTCCATGTGTTCATCAATACTGGCTATTTCCTGTTTTCTTTTGTATTATTTTAATAGTGGATATCCTACTGAGTGTGAGGTGTTATTTCTTTGTGGTTTAAATGTGCATTTTCTAATAATAATACTATCTCTTTTCCATCTTTCTGGAGAAATGTCTGTTGCAGGTCTTTGTCTATTTCTCTGGCTGGGTTGTTTGTTGTTGAGGAATTATAGGTATTCTTTATCTATTCTGGCTCTTAGTCCCCACCTGATGCGTGGCTTCTAAATATTTTCTGTAGGTTGAATATGGTTTGGTTAGTGATGAGGGAGATTGGATTCTGCCATTTGATTAGTCCAGATAGAGGGAGGAGCAGGTACCAGTTCTCAGAAACAGAAGTCAGCCAGCGAGTGGGACAGCAGCCATGAGGGCTGTGGGAAGAGACAAGAGAAGCAGAGGCCACCACAGGAAGTGAGTTTGGAGAAGTTGATGTGTAAATCATATCTGAGCAACCAGACCACTATGAGTGAAAGAAGGAACGATCTAAGGCCAGCCTCCCTCCGTGGAGAAGGGATGATCATCAACTGTATTTTCTGTGGACACTTCTGGATGCAACAGGCAGGAAAACCTGAGCAAGGGAAGGACAGAGGCAGAGGTGTTAGGAAGGAGGCTGGAGGTGATGTGGAGGGATTCTGGACTGGCTGATGGATAGCTAATAAAGCCAAAATGAAGGGAGTAAGTGTGGGGTCTGAGTGACAGGAGATGAATGAAGGGCAATAAGTGAAAGAGGTTGGAAGCTGAATCAGAAGTTTGCCTTGAGCAGACAGGAGGAGAGAGGCACCCATCACTGAGGGTGAAGAGACCACAGGAAGTAGTCTGGGGCAAAAAGGAGGAGTGCAAAAACAAACAAAAACCACAACAAAACAAAACAAGAACAAGACAGTCACAAAAGGACAAAAACTCTCACTTTCTTGGTTTCTTTCTCTGTTTCTTTGTTTCGTTCCTTCTTTCTTATTACTGTTATTGCTTAATTGCATGTGTGGACATACATGCTTGAGTGCAGTACCCACTGAGGACAGAAACGGGAATCAGATTCCCCGGAGCTGGAGTTACAGGTACTGTGGGTGCTGGGAGCTGAACTCTGGTCCTCTGGCAGAGCAGTGTGCTCTCTTCACTCGGAGCTATTTCTCTAACTCTAAGTGTATTGCTTTGCTGTTTCACAGGAGTTGAGGGTTCAGGTATAAATGCTCCAGGCTCACAATGTTTCCCCTTACAATTTTTTTAGATTTATGAGTTTCTTAATATTTTTATTATGTTTATTTGTTTGTTGTGTGTGTGTGTGTGTGTGTGTGTGTGTGTGTGTTTGCCAGGGTGTATATGTGGGGGTCAGAAGACAACTTCCAGGAGTTGGCTCTCTCCTTCCACCATGTGGGCTCCAGGGATTGAACTCAGGTCCTCAGACTTGGCATCAAGCACCTGTACCCCCTTAGCCATCTTGTCAGCCCAGCTTAGAAGTTTTTAGCTTGAATATCACATCAAAGCAACACCTGTTCTGTGGAATCCATACTTCGAAGTTTGAGTTATCTACTAGTGCCTGCACATGTGGTACAATACTCTCCTGTGATTCGGGGCAGTAGCCATGTGCCACAGCCCCCAGTCCATAGCCCCAAGGCCATGGGGTGTGTGGCCCATGGTTTTTCTTTTTCTTCTTCCTTTTTTCTTTTTAAGGCAAGGTTTCTTTGTGTAACAGCTCTGGCTATCTTTTAATTCACTCTGTAAACCAGGCATGCCAAGAACTCACAGAGGTCCACCTGCCTCTGCCTCCCAAGTGCTGGAATTTAAGATGTGTGCCACCACCACTGGCCTTTTTTAAAATGTGGCTATTCAATACTTTGCTATAGTTGTTCAACACTTTATTATAAAACAGACTTTGCCTTACTGAAGGCAACTGTTAATACCCTGGTTTCATTTAAAGGTAGGCAAGAGAGCTGGAGAGATAGCTCAGAGTTTAAAAGTGCTCTGTGCTCCTGCAGAAGACCTGAGTTCAGCACCCACATCAGGCAGCTCATATCTGCCTGTAGCTCCATGGGATCCAATGTCCTCTTCTGGCCTCCATGGGTACTATACTCACCTGTTCACACACCCACACACATACACATAAATGAAAATAAACTACTTTTCAAAACAGTAAATGTAGGCAGTGTTAAACTTGGATACTCCTTGGGTTATATGTGTTAAAAGCATTGTCTTTTCTTTCAGCCTAGTGTATGCTTATTTGCATGTATGTTCATATGGCTTCCATTTAATCTGGTTTTTAGCTCAGTACCACCTGTGAAGCTTCTTCTAGTTGCACATTTACAGGTTCTAGGTGTTCTGGGTATGAGCTTCTTAAGGGCCATTATTCCTCCCATCAGATACAATTTCTTTGACTGGAGGTTTCTTACCCTGCTCTGCTACACTGTGAGCTTCTGGAAGGCAGGCACCATGTCTGAATCAAGGCACTGTACCTCTGTCACTTGCCCTTTCCTGACTGTACCACAAATCACAATTAGACACCAGTTGACTCATTTGTTTTGCTGTGAGATGTGTCTTGCTATATATTCCTGCCAGACCCAGTAACCATGGGGTGGTCCAGGTTGGCCTCGAGCTCACAGGAGTCCTACTACCACAGCCTCCCAAGTGCAGGGATTACAGAACTCTCCAATGAGTGTTCAAATAGACACTGGCATGACCGTCTTCAATTAATGAATGAAGTACATGAGGCTGAGGGCAAGGCTCAGTGGGTAAAGTGTTTGCAAGCATGAGGACTTGAGTCTGGATCACCAGCACCCACATAAAACCAGCCACAGTGGCGCAACCTACAACCATGGTACCAGGGTGGGATAGAGACAACTGGACCTGACCAAAATGGTGAGCTCCAGGTTTAGTTGGAGAGCCTGTCTTAAAAAATAAGGCAGAGCACCATAAAGAAAGACACTTTGTTGTGCCCATGTCGAGAGACCCCCAAGCAAGACCATCATAGAGCCAATATTTGATGCAAAACACACAGGAGTTTATTAGTAGCAAGCACGCCCAGGCTTGGTCCATGTCCAACACTGGACACAACGGGTGGAGGAGAACAGTCCTGAGCTCCCAGGGTGAGGGGTTTTTAAAGGGAAAAACCGCAAGCAGGGTGGTACAAGCCTTTGCGTCATATGATTGGGTGAGGGTGTATAATCTTTGAATTTACTGGTTAGGGGTTACAGTTATTATTTTGGGGAAGGCCTGGACAAGTCCCAGGCTTTGTCCTTGAACTGCCATGGGGACTGGTTGGCCTAGTATGTACTGACTGTGGGGACTGACTCAGTGGCCCAGGCTCTGTCCTTGAGCTGCCATGGAGGCTGGCTGGCCTCACATGTTCACATTGACCCATGCATGTAGCTCTAAGTTGGTGAGGGGTTCCAGACAATAAACAACTGGCTGAACCTTGAGCGGTCAGAGTAAGTGCAGAAAGGGAGCTACTGCAAGGACTACGTCTTTTGTTCATGGCCCTCCCAGGAACTGCTTGCTCAAGTCTCAGGAAGCTGAAATTGAGGCCTGATCTCTGAGAGAAGACTGACAGCCTGTTATGGCATCTGCTTGGTCCTTTCAACTTGATACAGACTTCTTGCCTCTTTATTCACACATGTACCCACACCACACACAGATGTAATACACACATATCAAGAAGAAAAGGGGCCACGGTCCTGTGTCTAGCACACCCATTCCACCTTGGACTATCCAACAACCATCTAAGAATCTCACACATGTGTTCCTAGTACAATACCAGGTGTTGGAGTCAGAACAATTGGTTATGGTTTTGACTGTGATTTTGGTTTGGGTTTCTCTTTATGACCTGTTATGATTGTCCAGACTGGCCTGGAACTCACTGTGTAGTCCAGGCTGGCCTTGAACTTGTAGCAAGTCTCCTGCCTCTGCCTTGAGTCTAGCTGTGCACCAGCTTTGCCAGGGAGTCTGGACAAGTTGCTTGCCTGTTTCCATCTCAGCTTCAGATGTATAAAATAGAGGCAAAACTAGTATCTTGCTGGTGAGCCAGGGAGACTGGGTGCTTGTTATTAAATGTTTGGAGAATGTAGAAATGAGGGTGATTTCAACAAAAATGCACATGAGTGACTAGAGAGCTGGCTCAGTGGTTAAGAGAGTGTACTGCTCTAGCGGAAGACCTAAGTTCAGTTCCCAGAACCCACATCCAGCACTCACAACCTCCTTTAACTCCAGCTCTAGGGAATCATGCCCTCTTCTGGACTCTGTGGGCACTACACCATATGTGCATGCACCCTTACACACATACTTGTAATTTAAAAATTAAAATGTATGTTGGTGAGTGGACGAGGGTCCCGAGGGTCCCTGCTGTCCTACCGTGACCCTCTTCCTTCCTCTCTTTACACAGAGTCCCCTGGTTGAACCTCAGGCAGATGACAGCTTCGAACCCCTGCCTCCCACAGTTGAGGCGGCCTCCTCATCCACAGAGGAAGAGGTACATTATGCATCCCTCAACTTCCATGAGATGAAGCCCAGGAATCCACAGGAGCAGCAGGACACCACCGAGTACTCGGAGATAAAGCCCTACAAGTGACCTGCATGGCTGTGGGCACGGTTGGAGGGAGCCCAGCTGCCGTGGGGTGAAAGAGACGCCAGAGGCTGGCTGGTTCTCGAGAAGGAGAGAGTCCACCATGTCAACATGCCTGCACATGACTTCAGAGCCGTCCTTTATCACACAGGAGTTCTGCTACTGCTCATGTCCCTGCACTCCCTGCCCACCTGATCCCCAGGCTCTGGAAACCACCATTGTGCCCAGGAAACCATAAACTTGACTTTCAGTTGTATGTGTGTGTGGATGTTTTGCCTGTACATCTGTTTTGCTTGTATGTCTGTGTGTTGCTCACATGACTGTTGTCTGCAGAGGTCATCACATCCCCTGGAAATGGATTACAGAGAGTTGTGAGTTGCCACATGGGTACTGGGAATTGAACCCAAGTCTGCAAGAATAGCCAGTGCTCTTAACCACTGAGCCATCTCTCCAGTCCCAAGATTGATTTTTTTAGATTTAATTTTTACTTAAAAATATCAAGTATTATTTACACCATGATAAGTTTTGTTGTATTTTCTTCCAAGTCTATCATGTATTTTGGCCCTGTTCATTGCTGTTACCTTCTCCTGTCTTCTGTTAGTTGCTTGTCCCTTTCTCTACCCAAACAGTCTGGTTTCTAATTTCATGTTGTATGTATTAGTTCATTTTCTTACCTTTGTTGACAAAACACTGACAGAAACATGAAGGGTGGAGAGGTTTATTCTGGCCCATGATTTTAGTCTATCATCATGAGGGAGGCAACATGGTATTCAAGACAGTGAGTACATGTTGTGGAAGCCCCACACATCTTGGTGGATCAGGAAACAGCGGGCATAGGCCAGAGCCAGAAGTAGATATCCACCTTCTAGGCCCAGCCCCAGACACCTACTTCTACAAGTTGGGACACATGTCTGAAAGGCTCTGCAACTTTAGAAAATATTGCTACCAGCTGGGTATCAAGTGTCCAAATACATAAGCTTGTGTGGACCATGTACGTTCAAACCAAAACTAGGTGAGTGGATGGTAGACAGATAGAGAGATAGATAGAAAAGTAGATGGTAGATAGACAATAGATAATGATATATAAAAGATAAATGGTGGTAGATATAAGATAGATACAGAGAGAGAGAGAGAGAGATAAATGATAGACAATTTGACAGAGATGCTGCTCTATCCTACTTCACTATTTGGAATGCACTGATGAACACAGCTCAGAGAAAGTTGCAGACAGAGCACTGTGGACACTGAGGAGCTATCCAAAGTGTCTTAACTTGGTTTCCTTTTCCAGATTTTTTAAAACAATGAATGTTATTTGGGAAGGAAAAACACTTTAGAATAAAAAACATAAAGAAAGAAACTGACATAAGAGGAAACACTGGTAATCCTTAACATGTTTTGCATTTTTTCACTTTTGTGTGAACATACAACTGAACTGAACCTGTATTTGTGCATATTATATATTACACCTATCATTGCTGATTAATCTATACTTTTTTTGAGTTGGTGTGATGATTTGAATGAAATGGCCCCTATAACTCACAGGGAGGGGCATTATTGGAGGTGTGGCCTTGTTGGAGGACATATGTCACAGGTGGTGGGCTTTAAGGTTTCAGAAGCTCAAGACAGGCCCAGGGTCACTCTCTCTTCCTGCTGCCTGCCAATCTGGACATAGAATTTCTTCTCCTGCACCATGTCTGCCTATCTGCCACCATGCTCCCTGCCATGACGATAATGGAGTAAACTTCTGAACTGTAAGCCAGCCCCAATTAAATGCTTTCCTTTATAAGAGTCGCTGTGGTCATAGTGTCTCTTCACAGCAATAGAACACTGACTCACCAAGACAGACAGGGTCACATGTATCCCAGGCTGGCCTAGACCTTGCTATGTAGCTGAGGATGACCTTGAACTCTTGAGCATCCTTCTTCTAGCTTCTAAATATGGGGATCACAGGTATATGCCACTACTTCTCAAATATTTATATTTTCAAGTGTGTGTGTGTGTGTGTGTGTGTGTGTGTGAGTGTGAGAGAGAGAGAGAGAGAGAGAGAGAGACAGAGAGACACAGAGAGAGACAGAGAGAGAGAGACAGGGAGAGAGAGAGAAAGACACAGAGAGGGAGAGAAAGACAGAGAGAGAAAGACACACACACACACACACACACACACACACACACACACACAGAGAGAGAGAGAGAGAGAGAGAGAGAGACAGAGAGAGACAGAGAGAGAGAGAGAGACAGAGAGACAGGGAGAGAGAGAGAAAGACACAGAGAGGGAGAGAAAGACAGAGAGAGAAAGACACACACACACACACACACACAGAGAGAGACAGAGAGAGAGAGAGAGACAGAGAGACAGGGAGAGAGAGAGAAAGACACAGAGAGGGAGAGAGAGAAGTGTAGTTCCTGTTGGGTTCAGAAGAGGGTGACGGATTCCCCTGTAGCTGGAGTTACAGGTGACAGTGAGAAATGTTCCTGCCCAACATGGGGGCTAGGACCCTAACTCAAGTCCTCTGCAAGAGCATTATGAGGTCTTCTTCCTGCAGTCCCTGAGCTGTTCTGTCTCTGATGTCATCTGTGTGGATCTGGGGCCCTAGGAGATGTAGCTGTGCATATTCATTTATAACCTGGAAGAGACTGGCCTTCCTCATTGGGAAGCCCCTCTGCCAGCGTGCTTCCTGAACATGTGTGTGTGTGTGTGTGTGTGTGTGTGTGTGTGTGTGTGAACCCATCTAAGCAACTGATACCACTTGTCTGAGCTCACAACGGCTTGATGTCTCTGTCCTCAGCAACACTGGTTCAAGCATCTTCCAGGCTCTTTCAAGATTCCTTGGTGTCAGGAAAAGGACAGGAAGTTGGAAACATCAGAGTGGGAGGGGGTCTGGAATTAGAGCCTGGAGCTCTCTCATGACCTTGTCCCAGCTTGGCTGGCTCTGATTGGCCAGGCTGCCTGTGATGTCACTCCTTGTCCAGGTCCCATATGGAGTCTTCCAATTCATCTAGAAGGCTTGATTTTTCTTTGGCTCACTGAGATGGCTGGTTCCCTCCCCAGGAGACACCCTGTGATGGTCCGGTTCAGCTGGTCCCCATGGGAGACTCTCCTGTCTCTCTCCCTCCTTGCTGGGCTGAGCTCTCCTCTAGGACTGCCATGAACTCTTATGCCCGGTTCCTCCTACGGGAAGGAATGAGGGGAAAGTCACATCTTGTGTTCCTAAAGTCCTGGGAAGGAAATAGATAAAGAGGCCCAGCTCTTCCCCCACATGTGCCTGTGGAAGAGACAACCTGGGGGTGTTAGTCTTCGTGCCCAGAGTTCCTAACATTTCCACCAATACTTTTTAATATTAATTTATTTTAATAACAGAAAAAATAATTAGCATAACCCACCTTTCTAGTTTC
Source organism: Onychomys torridus (assembly GCF_903995425.1). Lineage (NCBI taxonomy): Eukaryota > Metazoa > Chordata > Mammalia > Rodentia > Cricetidae > Onychomys > Onychomys torridus. The sequence goes on from NC_050443.1 coordinate 18,252,580, forward strand.
ACTTCTGCTGCTGTGATAAAACATCAGACCAAAACAATGTAAGGAGGAGAGGGTTTGTCTCAGTTAACAATTCCAGATCGCAGCCCATCACTGAGGGAATCAAGGCCAGAATGCAGGCAGGCCTGCTTGCTGCTCCGTACAATATGACACCCAACTGAGAAACTCACAACCAAGGAAGTACAGCAGAAGGCATGGAGGATGCTGCCTGCTGGTTTCACCGTCTGGCTTATACTCAGCCAGCTTTTTAAAGTATTATCACCATACCCACGTTACCATCATCACCATCATCATTTAGTGGTGCCAACTTTATCGCCATAATTTCTGCTGTATATTGGATCCAGAATGTTCCCTACAGAACTACGTGTCAGAGGTTTAGTCCCCAAGGTATTGAGAGTTGTGAAACCCTTAAGAGGGTAGGAGACCACTGAGAGAGGATTGGAAGCCTGGCTCCTTCCTCTCTCTTTGCTGTCTGCTCATCACAAGGTAAGAAGCCAGAATGTATTGCTTTGGCACTGGTCCAGTACCAATGGGGGTCAACTGACCATGAACTAAAAGTTCTGAAACTATGATCCAGGATATATCTTCATTTTTATAAGTTAGTTGACTCAGGTATTTTGTTACAGTAACAGAAAGCTGACGGATACCATCACCATTCCTTCATAATTACCATCGCCACCATCCACTGCTACTGTAACGCCATCATCTCATTATGTATCTCCCAGCTATCCTAGAACTCACTGTGTAGACTAGGCTGGCCTAGAACCCACAGAGGCCCACCTGCCCACTACTTCCCAAGTGCTGAGATAAAAGGTGTGTGCCAGCATGTCCAGGTAACCCTTATGTTTTAGGAGTCTCTCATTGACCTTAGAGCTTACCATTTCAACTAGACTGGTGGTTGACCAGTAAGACCCTGGAACACAGCAGTCATCACATCCTCTGGTGCTGGGATTATAGGCACATACTGCTATATGAATGGTTTTTACATGGCTGTAGGATATGAATTTAAATCTTCATTCTTCCATAGCAAGAAGTTTACTATTGTGCCATCTCTCCAGCCCCATCACTATTATTACTATTGAATCTCATGCCAGGGCAGGTTTGTGCTCTGAACCTGACACTTGTAGTGCCTGAGATATTTTTAGCTATCTAAACCTGAGTGGTGGTGGGTGTTACTAATGGCATCTAGCAGTCAGGTGCTAGGAGCAGTGCTCAATACCATACCATGCACAGGAGATCCTTTCTCCCCACATCTCGAGTAACTAACTCTCCCTAAGCACAAGCAGTGCTGAAGTTGAGACATGGTCTACTCTGCTGAAAGATACCTTCGTTTTCCAGCACCTTTCTCTAGCTCCCACATCATGAGTCCTCTCTCCCACTAGGTACATCCTGGGAATCTATTTGTCTGCCTCATATGAACCCTGGTTTCCAGTTCCTGGCCTGTTTCTCTATCTGGCCACGTCTCCTAAGTCATAAGAGCCCTGACCCCATGATGATGAACAGTGGTCACCTGGTGGAGTAAAATATAATCAGGATGTAGACCAGGATTCCACAGAAGTAGGCACTGCCCAAGGATGCCAGTACGATGAGAAATATTACCAAGGATCCTGAAATGTAGAACTCTCTGTGGACAGCAGGCGGTGGTGGCCCTGAATGGAGAGGACAACAGGACATAGAGTTTATTTTGCTGTGATAAAACACCATGACAAAAAGCAACTTGGAGAGGAAAGGGTTTATTTTATCTTACAGTCTGTTATGAAGGAGTCAGAACAGGAATTCAAGCAGAAAGTTGGAAGCAGGAACTGAGTCACAGGCTGTGAGGATCACTGCTTACTGGTTGGCTCTCCATGATTTGCTCAGCTTGCTTTTCTATATAACCCTTATATATGACACCAACCACAGCGGACTGTGCTCTCCTCTTATATCAATCATTAATCAAGAAAATGTCCCACATGTTTGTTTACCAGCCAATCTTATGGAGGCATTTTTCCCAGTTAAGATACCCTCTTCGCAGATACATTTAGGCTTCTGTAAGTTGACAAAAACTAACCAGCATATTCCGCCACATATGGGTTCTTCAAAGATTTATCAACACCTACTATGTGCAAAGCACTATTTTGGTATCAGTGATTCATCAATGATCAAAATCAATTCCTTGGGGCTAGTGAGACAGTTCTGTGAGTGAAGTGCTTGCCAAGAAGGTCTGATGATCTGAGCTCAATGCCTAGAACCCATGTAAAAATGGAAGGAGAGCTGACTCCACAGAGCTGGTCTTCAAGCTCTATGGGTGCACTGTGTGAGGATGCATCACTCTATGTGCATATGTCATGCGCACACACAATAAATATAAAACCAAGCCCTGGCCCTTCTGGCTGGCATGCAGGTGGGAGGACATGATGCTTGATATTGCCTACTTGACTGATGTGGAATGGCCAACGAGACACACCTCTGGACATGTCTTGAGAGGGCATTTCCAGAGAGGGTTGACTGAGGAGGGAAGAGCCATCCCAGGGCTGAGGTCCTGGCCTGAAGCAAAAGTAAGTTGCACATCAACACTCTCATCTCTGCTTTCTGATTGCAGGTGCAGTGTGACCAGCTGCCTCACACTCCTGATGGACGCCATGATTTCCCTGACATTGTGTACCAACATAAACCCATCTATCATGACATTGATTTTGTCACAGCAATGAGAAGTAACTAATATAGATGCAGACAGTGGACAACGGAGTAGAGATGGCCAACACGCCTGAGGAGAGGGGGTGATGAGGGAGGAAGTGCTGGCTGCACAGGGTCATTAACTCACTGAAGACAAACACAAAGGGGGGGGGGCAGACACCGTGCTAAGGAGCAAGCAATGAGCTAATGGCTAGCTAGTCTTCACCTTCCAGAAGCTTAGAGACTTGTGGAGTGGGAAACTATGAACTGGGGAGCCTCATAAGTACGCCATGCTGAATCAGCTCACAGCTTTCTCTGGGATGTGCAGGCAGGCTGGTCTCCTTTTGGGCAGTTTTCTCCAGTGTTTTGATTATCACAGTACTCTATTGTAGAGGGACTTGTCCTGAAACTACACATGGGAAAACTGAGTTTAGAAATGGTGAAATTCTTGCTCCTGCTGCACATTGGTAGCAGGGTACAATTTGAATCCTAATCCTTTGATTGTGTGTGTGTGTGTGTGTGTGTGTGTGTGTGTGTGTGTGTGTGTGCGCGCGCGCGCGCGCGTGTTTTGTTGGATTTTTCTTTTAAGACAGGATCTCACTGTACAGCCCTGCTGACCAGGCTTGCCTCCAACCCTGCTTCTGCTTCCCAAATGCCACAGTATCTGACCCCATCTCACTTTTCAAGACAAGCTTTCCCACTGGCCAGGAGCTTTCAAAGTGGGCTAGCCTGGGAGCTCTAGGGGTCTTCCTGTCTCTGCCTGCCCCAGTGCTGGGATCACAAGCATACCACCACAGCTGATGCTTTCACCTGGGTTCTGGAGACAGAACCTCCTGCCTGCACAGTGAGCACCTCACTGAGCCGGCCCTCAGCCCGAGTCCCCATCGCTTACTGGCCCTTTCCATGGCTCCCTCCTTACACAGGGCAGTTTCTCTCCTTCCAGCAAATGCCTGAGCTCTGTGGCTGCGGGGAGAAAGTGGTGCTTTCCTCATATGCAAAGTTGTCACAAGTTCCTGATTTTAAAACCACAAGAAATATCCATCCCTACAGTGTCTGGATGTCCATCCATCTCCCTACTTTCGCTTATGGGAGTTACTATCTTTTTGCAGTGTGGGTGTGTGGGTTCACGAGGGACTGTTGAATGAAAACTCAGAGGCACCTTAAGAATGAATCTATCCTTTTGTGGCTGCAGGGGGATCCAGCCTCTAAGGAGCCTCTAAAAATGCTTACCCAGAGCATTTTTATTTTTCTCTATATTTACAGTTTAGCCAGTTCATATCCATATGCTCAAAACATTCTGAATGAAGCCTCCAAAAATACAATGCCAAGTGCAAGTTTTTCTATTCATTACAATTTTCCAGGTTTCTTGAACCAAGTTTTTGCATAGGTTTTGTATCCTTGGCAGCCTCTCAGACAAGAGTCACAGGAGAAACAAAAGATGGATTAAGGCTAGGTGCTAGCACTCTGGAGTCAGACCAGGTGTAGCCCAGTGGGAATTCCTGTCACCATATGAATACATTGAGGGCAAAGGCTATGGGGTCAGAGTCCTTAGTAAAGGAGTCTCTCCACTCTCCCATCCACAGTGGAGCCTTGGGTCAGGTGCTCAACTCTGTGGGGCTGGGTTTCCACAATTGTGAGACAGAGGTATTGAATCCCTCACTGTGCCAAGAGACCAGGATGGTCACACAGGCCAGGACTGTGGCTAGACATAGAAAGTAAATGCTGGTCAGTCTTGTCTCTGGTGGAGTTTGCTCTGACTCCAGGACTGGAAACTATGGATGACTGATAGAATAGACAGATTTGGACAGGCCCTTAGAAGACGAGGAGGGTGTCACTGAAGGGCTCTAGCAGGCCTGGGCATGGCAAACATGGCTCTGGCCTTGCCCTTCCCCATTCTCTCTTCCTTGCTAAACCATTAGATTGCATCCCTAAAGCTAGCCCCCAAGGTCTATTCCATTATTTGGCTACTTCCTCCTCCCGAGGCTCACTACCAGGGTCCAGCTATCAAAGTATTAAAGTCCAGCAATCAGAAGTCTCCTTTTGACCACCCTAATTAACATGCCCAATCAAAACTAAACACCTCATCCTCACACAGGGTTTCCCCCTTTCCCTTTTTAAACTGCCATTTGTCTCTGGGTCACATCTGTCTGCTCTCTATCCAGAGACAGTCCTTTGTTCCTCAGGACAAATATCCCTCCCCTCTCCCTCACTCTCTGTCTCCTGCCTTTGTCTCTTATTCCCTGCCCTTTGTCCCTCTTTCAATTTCTCCATTTGAACTAATGTATGGGAGACCAGTTATAACACCAGGTCTTCTATCCAACCCTTCAACCATTCCAGACAGCCTGATAACTCCCCTGCTATGTCACCTAAAGTCTATTCTGTGGAACTTTGCAGACCATTCCTTACCTCAGCCATGTGACAGTTCCTGCCCACCCCCAATCCACACTGGGGATCAGGTTCTTCTTTCCCCTCCAGGCCACCACCCTTCACCCCTTTCCCCTAATGGTGGGAACCCTTCAAGGTAATTCTTGTAACCCCTACAGCTGCTAAGCTTGAGGGCTTTTCTCACTGGGTCCACCTGTCTCATCTGGAACCTTTTATCTCACCAGAAAAATCTTCTTTCATGCACAGTGACACAGATAGGGCCCTGCTCTCTCAAGTTCCAGAGGACACTAGGATCCACACTGCCTTGACACCAGTTCCAGAAGAATGAAGTATCACCTTACAAGTTCTTCCTTTCTGGTTCCCATTCCTAATTAACTACTCAGCTAATTGTTATAGGACCACCATAGAGCTGGAGGCCAAGGACCATCAGATATATCCAGGTGGTAAGGAACAGTAACAATCCAATGGTATTTACCCCCCCCCCCCCAGACCAAAAAGGGTCTGGGCTCTGCAAAAATAGATGTTAATATAACAATCTATTACTGTTAAATGCTCTCAGCAATTGATCACCTGTGTCTCCTGGATGCTAAACTAATAAAGGAAGCAGATGTCTTAAAATAATCTGTCTCGGGTAATACCTGGGGGGCGCTCACCAACCTAAGTCAGAGTGCCTGTGTGACCTGGGCAGGTGTCTCCATGATGGGTAAGGTGACCTGCTGACATCCCACGCAACCTAAGTCAGAAGCTCATTTTTTAGTAAAAGGGGGGACCTATAGGGCCCTGGCCCCTATTTTAAGTAGCTGTTGCCTTACTTGCCGACCTTGACCTTGATATCCTCCCTAAGCTAATTCCCTGCAGGGTTCCACCCTCTGGAATGCTTAAGGGAATTTCCTTGTTTGTTTATCCTGCATGTTGGGTGTCAACAGCTTAGATGCAAGATTGTAAAACATTGTCAGTGAACTTCTGCCCTCTGGGGTTCTCCCATTGTGCTATAAGCCTGTATTTAAGGCCTCCTCCCTCCTTCAATAAACATTTGACATTCTGCTAAAAAAAATAACTGTCTCTGATAAAGCTTATCTCAGGTAAAAATTAAAAACATGTTCCAAAAATCTCTCTCTCTCTCTCACCAATATAAGCAGAGTACTAAATGCTACAATGTAATGGTCACCAGCCCAAGGCTTTAATTTTCTCATGGCTGCTTCTTAATATGTTCAAACTTTTTCTAAGCTCCAGAAACCAGCTTGAATCCATCTGGACAGGTCGGATCTGCTTCATATAAGTGCAAAAATCAAACTTTCCTGGTTTTGGGACCCCCTCTCTCACCCTGGGGACCCTCCAAAGGAAAAATTTTTTAAAGTTCTTTTTTCTAAGCTTTTTTCTGTCTTACCAGCACTCTGCCAGACTCAAGCAGCCAGAGTCCTAAGCCAAGAAAGCCCACCATCCCAGGACGCCTAACTACCTCAGAAGCTCCCTTCCTTATCCCCCTAAGAGCCAACCGATGCCCACCAAGTCAGCTGGAAGCACTTTTTGGGAGAAATAATGTCCCATACCCACTCATCTGCCATCTTTTACAAAAACAAAGAGTTTGGGATGATAGGAATTCTAGCCATGCCCCCATGATCCCGCATGCCTGGGTGGGACACATAGTCATTTCCACCTAGTCATTTCCAGGTCATATGTCCTATGTAACCCATGCACTGCATGGTCATGTAAATTGTGCACAGCATGACCATGTGATCTATGCGCATGCATGGAATAGCCATGTGGGCCCATGTGTGCATGTGTAGGGTAGTCCTTAATAGATAGATCCCATGTACCCTCCCTCACCTCCTCACGTGTCTTTTCAGCAGGCCTGATCACATCCTGTCCTTACGTCTTCCTAATAAAACTCTTGATAGTAGGTTTTTGTTGTGTTTCATGACTTTTCCTCACAGGGTAGGAGTGCCGAGTAAAACCAACACTTTGTGTTGAGAACTTAGTCTTGGTGTGTCCTGTGCTGAACAGTCAGCTGTGAGTGGGGTGTAGTAAGAGGGGCCTCCTGACATGGGCATTGCCTAGACAAAAACATGGGAGGAAAAGTCTAGAGAGTATGGTGATTGCACTCACGAGGTGGCTGGATGGTGACCTCCCTGTAGAAGGTCAGCTGGGTCTCCGGGTTCTCCACAATACACCGGTAGCTGCCCATTTGCTCCCAGGACAGACTAGGGAGGGTCATGTTTTCCTCTGAGACACTTAGGAGAGAGCCATTATGGATCCAGTGGTACTTGGGTTCTGGCCTGGAGAAACAGGTGCATTCCAGCTTCACACTGGAGCCAATAACAGCAGTCAGCACACCATCAAAGACATCAGACTGGGTCCACAGTGATACATAGTCTGGCCCATCTGCAAAGACAGGGCAGAAGACCACAGCTATACTTCTGATCCCTCTTGGGTTGGCATCCTGTCCTCTAGACACAAAGTGTCCTTATGTGTAAAATGAGCCACCCCAGGTGACAGCTGAAACACAGGAATGGTAGCTTCCATGCTGAGTTCTTGTACCTACTATGGGATAAGTCTTGGTAGCCCTACACACTAGCAAAAGGCATAGAGCAAAGCAGAAAAACTCACCACACTGTCTGTGTGAAAGGAACCAAGCTAAGCTCTGTACATATTTCACAAGTGTGTAATCCACAAAACTTATGCCATTTGGTTCCAGAAATGATCATCTTACAGATGCAAATCTCAGAGGAGAGGAGGAGGGTTCAAGTTCCTTGTTCATACAACAGCAGCAAGTAGTTAGGGCTTAGCTACAGTCTAGGGTCCCAGTCTTGGTTCCAGCCAGAAACCCATGAGCAGGAGCATGGAGGACAGAGGTTGTCTGTCCTCCTGTGAATTAGTTTCCTTCAGATGGTGCCACAGACTTCATCTTAGTAAACAGGAGGACCATTGAGCAGTTCCTAACTAAAATGTGAAAATCATTTGAGATGTCTGATTATGATTTTCAGTTGAAAATAAATGTAAAAGACAGTTCTGAGTGTTGAAAGATTCTGGATGGGTGTTCATTAGTTCTTCATATTTGTGTTGTTGCTGTTGTGCTTGGGATCACATAGCTTCATGCATGCTAGGCCTGCACTCCACCACTGAGCTATACCCCAACCTGTTATGGGGGATTCTGTTCTGGGACTCTATCACTGAACTGTATCCCACACCATGATTAAGTTTTTAAATCCAACTTGCTGTTGAGGGAGTATAATCCATGCAACTGGAGCAAGAATAAAAAATGTGTTGATATTTTGTTTATGCTTAACAAATGAAACTTGCCTGGAGAGCAGAGGGTTAGCCACTGGTTAACCACAGAGCCAGGCAGTGGTGGCACACACCTTTAATCCCAGCACTTGGGAGGAAGAAACAGGAAGTGATATGGCTGGGTGGAGAGAGGAAGTGATAAGGCGGGAGGAGACAGGAGCTCAGCCTCCTTGTCGGTCTGAGCATTCCTAGAGGTAAGAAGTCTCTGGTGGCTGCTGCTCTGCTTCTCTGATCTAACAGCTTTTACCCCAGTATCTGACTCTAGGTTTTTATTATTAAGACCAATTAGAATTTGAGCTACAAAAAGTGAAGGTGACTTACCTAAATTGAGAAAAGAACAGTGTTTGTGAACAGATCTGAAAGTTTCAGAGAGTTAATAACTAAAAATTAATCTAAACATAATTGGAGATAAAGAGATGGCTCAGTGGCTAAGAGCACTTGTTCTTACTGAGTGTGGTTACCAGCGCCTCTGTTGGCGCGCGCGCGCACACACACACACACACACACACACACACAGAGAGAGAGAGAGAGAGAGAGAGAGAGAGAGAGAGAGAATATATACTTACACAGATATACACATAAATAAAAGCAAATAAAAAAGATAAAATTGTGATTTGAAATAAAAATAATAAAATATCAATTGTAATCTACGTGTGTGTGTGTGTGTGTGTGTGTGTGTGTGTGTGTGTGTTTATGAATTATGTGGTATGTGTGGTGGATTTATAATCATGTGCATGAAGGTACAGGTGCATACATGACTTACATGTCAGAGGTCAACATCACATGCATTCCTCAACCACTCGAGTCAGCTTTATTTTTTTTAATTGTTTTCATACAATACAATATATTCTGATTATGATTTTCTCCTCTTCCAACTCCCCTCATCCCCTCAGATCCTTTCCACCACCTTACAAACCTAACTCCACGCCTTTTCTTTTTCTCTCTTAAAAAAAAAAACAAGCAAGCAAGCAAACCAACAAACAGACCTCAGTAAATTCATACTGGCCATTCTAATCTCAGAATGAGGATCACATCCCTCTCCTAAAGCCCAACATCCCATGGGGACCCACAGAGCTAAATGGCCAGAGCTGGGATTTAAACCACACCAAGCTGGTTGCAAGCTGGCTTCGGTATATACTAGAGTCTACCCCTGGCTTCCCCTTACTCCCTCCCCCAACACCCTGTCTACTCACAGGCCACACTCAGGGGTATCTCCTCACTCCTCTGAAGTATTTCTGGGAAATCTTCTATGGCACACTGAAGATTGTGGTCATAGCGACTGATTCTGTGGATGACCAGAGTCTTGCCATCCAGGGAAATTGTCATGCGGTTATTGCCTGAAGTTGGTACAGAATTCACATACCACTTGATGTTGGAGGAGTTGGTAAGACATTTGGCAACCACGGAATCCATGCCTTCCACCAGGACACTGGCATTGGCTGAAGCATTGGCTGAGATGCCTGGGTTGCTTTCCAACTCTGGGTGAAGTAAAAGGAAGAGGTAAGGCAGAGTCAACTTTTTCAAGCTTTGGGACATGTTGAAGGTACAGCATATTGGAGAAATGTGAAGAGCTCTAAGATAAGGCAAAAGAGAAGCCCCGGAGCTGACAGGGGCAGAGGAGGGAGGGCTGGGTGATGGGGTGCACAGCCCCGGGCAGGACCTGAGTCATTCTGTACCTCAATTGCAATAACAGCACATTCTTGGTCATGAACAGGTGGCCTAATGGTCGCTTCTTCCCCCTCTCTGTGTGCCTATATGTGTTGTATGTAGGACATGTGTCTATGGGTGAGAATGCCAACATATGCATGCCACTGAGCATGTGTGGAAGACAAAGGACAACCTTGAATATCTGTCCTCACCTTCCACCTTGTTTTGAGGCAGGGCCACTTGTTCACCTCTGTGTACCCAGGTTGGCTAGCCCACGAACTTCCATGGACTCAGTAGGAGTGCTGGGGTTACAGATGTGCACTATCTTTAGGCTTTCTTGGCAACTCACTGATTCGTCACCCCCTCCAGGAAAAAGCTAGAGAGCCACCTTCACAGATTCCAGTGTCACTTTCCCGTGTTTGAGACCCTGGATACTATGTCCTCCAAGAAATCTCCCTTTCACAGTCCTTAGGGCTAGTTTCCGTGTTTTTGTTGGGGAAATTGGTTGCCCTGACAACTCACTTAGAATTTCGAGCCAGCCAGTCGCTCTCTGAGTTCCGTTGCCAGTGTCCACCTCGACAGTATAGTAGCCAGTGTCATTTAACGCCGACCTCCTGATCACCAGGCTACCTGCGCGGGTCACGTTCTCACGACCAGTGTACAAGGGTCCAGGGTGTCGGGTATTGGGAGGTTTATAGCTAAAAATCATGTTTTCTGTACTGTTGTCCATGTCCCGGTACCAGCTGTACTCCAGGACATCTTCTGGGACATTTTCTAAGGTCAGAATGGTCCGGTACCTCTCCACTCCTGTGAGCGAGTCTGGGCTGATGAAGATCTGGCCATAAGCCTGACAAATCCCACAGGTCAGCAAACTGGCTGGGGGAAACCAAAGAAGAGAAAGGAAGGGGGAGAGGGAGGGGAGAAGAATGGAGAGGGTAAGAGTGAGGGGGAGAGATCCAGGTAATTATTTTAGCAGTTCTATAGCTGTCAGAATTTGAATCTGTAATGTCTCCCATAAAAGGCTCAGATTTTGGACACTTGGTTCCCAGCTGGTGGCATTATTTTGGGAGGCTGTGGAGTCTTTTGGGGGCAAGGTCTAAGAGGTAGAAGTAGTTCACTAAGGGTAAGCCTTTAGAACGCATGTCCAGTCACCGGCTCTTGCCCTGATCTATGCTCCTGGTATATGCCATGGTATGATCAGTCTCTACCACACCCTGCTGCTGCCATAAGTTGGACTGCCTCACCACGGCTCCCCAGTATGCCGGACTGCCTCACCATGGCCCCCCAGTATGCCGGACTGCCTCACCACGGCTCCCCAGTATGCCGGACTGCCTCACCATGGCTCCCCCAGTATGCCGGACTGCCTCACCACGGCCCCCCAGTATGCCGGACTGTCTCACCACGGCTCCCCAGTATGCTGGACTGCCTTACCATGGCTCCCCCAGTATGCCGGACTGCCTCACCATGGCTCCCCCAGTATGCCGGACTGAAACAAGAGCCAATAAACACCTTCCCTCACTTGTTCCTGTCAGGAATTGTCACAGTGCCTCCAAAGTAACTAATTCTACAAATTAAGAGTTCCCAGTAGAGCTGGTCTAGAGTTGGCTCAGTGGTTAAGAGCTCTTGGTTAAGGGGCCCTGGCCTTGGCTCCCAGCACCCACAGTGGGTGACTTACAGCCACTGTAACCCTAGCTCCGGAGTCTCTGATACCTTTTTCTGGCCTCCACGGATACTTGCATACACATGGTGAACATACATACTCTCGAGCACACACATATACACATAAAATAAAAAAATAAACCTCCAAGAGTTTCCAGTTCAGGAATGATCCCTGCCCCATTTCTTCAGTCCTGTCTTTATCCATTTTTTCCCTATCCTCTCTCAGCTCACCCACTTCCCTTTGTCTTTCACATGATAGCCATGTGGATCTTAATAAAACCCAAATGTGGCCCTGCTCTCCTCTGCTCAATAGCCTTCCATGTATACTGTTCCCCATTCCACAGATCCCTGCTCCACTCTTCCCCATTCCCAGCCTCCCTGTGGACTCACTGCATCCTTATTTCTGATGTCTCTGACCAGCCTGGGCCACGTGACACTTCTGGGTTTCCTGGCATCCTGAGATCCCCATACCCCAGCCTTGACCACTTAGATTTTCAGTTTGAGGACAGATCTGTGAGCTCCAGGCAGACTGGGCTTGGCTGTGCCAGTCAGCACTGGGCACACAGCTCTCCAACTGATGCACAGGGCAGCACCTAGCATGGCCATCTGGAGGATAAATGCAGGGAAGTCTCTCCGAGACTGCCTGAGACAATTTCTATTGCAGATCTAAATTCACAGAAGATGGTGTGGGTGGGGTGGGAACTGCTACCACCTTAGACAAAAACTGGTGTCCACAACTCTGCAATGCCTGAGGTTTGGCTATGGGGGAGGTAAAGGTGCCTGAGACCCCACTCCACACTGCAAGGGGAACACTAACATATTCAAAGCCAGTATCTGTGTCTCCTAACAAATCCCAATAGCTGTGTGTGTTGTGGAGCATAAAGGCTCCAGAGAAGGAGGGGTTAGAAAGGGACCTAGGCTGGGTGGGAAGTGAGTCCAGACAGATAGGGAAACCCCAGGGAACACAGGGTGATTGTAGGGAGGAGGGGTCCAAGTTCACCCGTTCACATGGCAGGTGGATATAACTGAATTCTCTATCTCTCTCTGCATGTGTTCTTGCTGTGGCTGTGCGTATGCATGTGTCTGAATCTGTGTCTCATCTGTCTGTGTCTCTGTGGGTGAGACATACCCAGATGTTTAGGCTCACTGAAGTCCTGGTGGGTGTCCTGTCTCTGGCTCTCTTTCCACCACTTGCCTCATGGGACTTCTGCGTTATGCCCCACAGGTCTGTTTCCTACCCTTCCCAGCTGAGCTCTTGGCTGCCCTCCCCTCAGCCTCAGAAAGAAGATTCTTCTCCCTCTTACCTATAAGGGTGAGCCACCTCCAGGGGCTACTGTTGGGCCTGGAAAAGTCCATGAGCTTCTTTGGTACTCCAGAGCTCGGGAGGTTCCACTTCATACCCCAGTCCTGGCCTCCCCGCTCCAATGTGGCTCCTCCTAAGATGGACTCTGCCCAGCAGGGAGGGTGGACCCATGGCAACCACCTCTTATCTTTATGGTTTTGTGTTGTCTTTCAGCATTAATTTATCTTACTTTTATACCTATTAATATTTTTTTCTGCTTATGACATGAACAACACCGGCTTCTTGCTAGGTTTCATAAACTGGGAAATACGGAAAAGCAGTTACAAAGGCGAGAGTATAATGTGTCTGTTGTTTCATTTTTATTCCAGCTCTGGGGATTGAACACAGGACCTTGCATGCTAGACAAATGCTCTACCACTGAGCTATAGTCCCAACCACAAATAGCATTTTGTGTGTGTGGTAGGGTTTGAACCCAGGGCCTTCTGCATGTCTATGTTTTTTTAAACCATTTTGTTTATTTGTTTGTTTGTTTGTTTGTTGAGAGAGAGAGAGAGAGGGAGACAGAGAGAGAGACAGTCAGACAGAGAGAGAGAGAGAGAGAGAGAGAGAGAGAGAGAGAGAGAGAGAGAGAGAGAGAGAGGGAGAGAGGGAGAGAGAGAGGGAGGGAGAGAGAGGGAGAGAGAGGGAGAGAGAGGGAGAGAGAGAGAGGGAGGGAGAGAGAGAGAGAGAGGGAGAGAGGGAGAGAGAGAGGGTGAGAGAGAGAGGAGGGAGAGAGGGAGAGAGAGGGAGAGAGAGAGAGAGAGGGAGAGAGAGAGAGGGAGAGAGAGAGAGGGAGAGAGAGAGAGGAGGGAGAGAGGGAGAGAGAGGGAGGGAGGGAGAGAGGGAGAGAGAGGGAGGGAGGGAGAGAGGGAGAGAGAGAGAGAGAGAGAGGGAGAGAGAGAGAGGGAGAGAGAGAGGGAGAGAGGGAGAGAGAGGGAGACAGAGAGAGAGAGGGAGAGAGAGAGGGAGAGAGAGAGGGAGAGAGAGGGAGAGAGGGAGAGAGAGAGAGGGAGAGAGAGAGGGAGGGAGAGAGGGGAAGCCACAGTGTGTGTAGGCCCAACTCCCACCTTAACTCCTCCCACTCTCTTCCTCTTACTGAGAAGCAGACAGGTCTGAGAGCAGGCTAAGATGCATGCAAATAAGTTTATGATCAGGACCCACAGGTGCTGCTGGGTCTTCTTAAAGCTGTCCTCAAGCCAGCAAACTATCAAAAAAAAAAAAAAAATTCAAGATGGGGAATAAAATCCGTTTCTTGTCTCCCAGAGCTCCCTGACCTTAGGGCTAAAGCTTAAGCATCTGGAGAGCAAGGCTCCTGACTCCACGGGAGTCAAGTGTCAGCTGTGGCATTTAAGGTGTGCAATGGGAGAAATGAGAAAGCTGAGAAGGGAACAGATGAATGTCACAGCAGCAAAGTCAGAAGGATAAACAGCGCTGGTTACTGGGGCTGGTTACCACGCAGAAAGGTCATGATCACAACTGAACCCAGTATCGGTATCAGAGCTTTATTAGGAGGAAGAAGGGTGGGGGGGGGGTACAAGAGAACCAGGCCTGGGAAGGAGCATGTGCAGAGAGAAAGATGGAGGGGGGAAGAAGAAATAGAACAGAGAGAGAGGGCGGGGTCTGCGCCTGGGGTTCCAGTGAACATGTGCAGGCGGGTTTACAGAGCTACACCACGCGTGCGCTGATTGTGTGACCACACCATGTAGTCACCAGCACACACTGATGTAACACACAAGACCCTTTGCTTAACTCCTGAACTGCGCATGTGCGGACATGCAGCTGGAGTGAGGGCCGAATTCTAACAATCAGGCTTGGTGGCAAGCACTTCTACCTGCTAAGTCCTCTTGATAGCCAAAGACTACTGCACTTTAATGTTATGTATCCTTCCCATTTTATCTGGTTTTCCCGTTCAGGCTTGTGATCGATCTTTGCATTGCTTTGTCTTGGTTTATGAGTATGCTCTTTCTCTCCACAGCATAATTCCCACGTCACACCCCCTCACGGACTTCGTCAGGCCATTTTAAAATTTCATTCATTCATTAATTTTACAATCCAACCCTAGCCTCCCCTCCCTCCTCTCTCCATTCTCCCACCTCTCCTCCACCCATTCACCCATCCTCTGTATTAGCTAGGAAGGGGCAGGCCTCCATGGGCATCAGCAAGCACTGGCACCATAGATGCTTTAAGACCAAGCACCTTCCCCTGTATTCAGGCTGGGCAAGGCAGTCCAGCACGAGGGATGGGTCCCAAGGCCAGCCAAAGCACCAGGGCAGCCCCGCTCCCATTGCCATTAGGCCATTTTTATAGGCTGTCCTAGCTCCCCTCAATGAAAACCTTGTGAATTCATACACACAGAAGACACAGCTGGCAACAAACCACATATATGATGGCAGCCCTTTAGGATTAAAACAAAGGGGAAATTCCTGCCACCCAGAGCAGCCATGGAAACAGCCATGGCACATGGCACAGGTCATGGTGCGGATATAAACAGAACACAGCTTGCGTTTTCTATTGCAGTGATAAACACCATGACCAAAAGTAACTTGAGGAGGAAAGGGTTTGTTTTAGCTCACAGCTCTCAGGTAACAAGCTACCAGTGAGGGAAGTCAAAGCAGGAACCTGGAAGCAGGAACTGAAGCAGAGACCATGAAGGAATGCCGTTTACTTGCTTGCTTACTCAGTTTGCTTTCTTACACAACCCAGAACCATTTGCCTAGAGGTGGTACCACCCACAGTGAGCTGGGATTTCCCACATCAATTATTAGCCAAGAAAATGTCCTACAGACTTGCCTAAAGGCAATCTGGTGGAGACATTTTCTTAATTGAGATTCCTCTTCTCAAATATGTCTTGGTTTGTGCCAAACTGATGAAAACCCAGCCAGCACACAGACCTACTGTGCTCCAGCTAGGACCTACCTATTGCCTTTTACTACCTTCCTATAATAGGATAAGCCCATTGGTTACATCAGAGCTCTCATGACCTAACTATCTGGACACACCCTCAGAGACACACTAGTAGGCCTTTCCAGAATGTTAAGTTGACATTATTAGTCATCACAGGACTGTAAAAACAGCTCTGCAGTGAAGAGCACTTGCTGCTGTTGCACAAGACCCAGGTATGGTTCCCAGCACCTACATCCTAGCTGTTTGTAACTCCAGAGCCAATGCCTTCTTCTGACCTCCATGGGCTTCTGCATGCATACAGGGCACATAAACTCGCAGAGGCATACATACACACACATGAACAAACAAAGAAAACCTCAAAATGTGTGTGCGGGTGGGGTGGGGGTGCTGGAGAGATGGCTAAGCAGTTAAGAGAGTACTGCTCTTCCAGAGGACCCTAGAGTTTTGGTTCCCAGAATCTCTATCAGGCTACTTACAACTGTTTGTACTCCAGCACCAGGGGACCTGATGCCCTCTTCTGGACTACATGAGTATCTGCACACACATGCATATTATCCACCCCTTGAACCCACACAAGCACACAAATTATTGAAAATAAAAATAAATCTTGAAAATCACTCATTAAAAAAATTAAAATCACTGTAGATGGATTTTCTTTTCTGCCACCAGCCCCAAATAATGGCATGGAGAATAATTGTTAATCATGAAAGCTCGGCCTTAGCTTAGGCTTATTCCTAAATAGTTATTATAACTTAAATTAGCCCATTTTTAAAATCTATGTTCTGTCACATGGCCCGTTACCTCATCTCTTCATACTGCCTATCCTGCTTTTTCTTCCATGTCTGGCTGGTGACTCTGTCTTTCTTCTTCCCAGAGTTCTCGCTGTGCCTGGAAGTCCTGCCTACACCTCCTGCCTAGATCACAGCCATCCAGCTTTTTATTACACTAATCACAGCAATACATCTTCACAGTGTACAAATATCCCACAGCATTTCCCCCTTTTTCTCTAAATAAAAAGGGAAGGTTTTAACTCTAACATAGTAAAATTATATACAATAAGAACAACTATCAGATAAGAATTACATTTAAAATGCCCAGTCTATCTGTATTTGGCAAATTTAGAGAAATTATTCCATTAACTATCCTATCTTGGTGAGTCAAAAGTTTTGTATCTAATTTACTTATTAACCTAACTTGTATTACTAACCCAAAACTATTTTTTCAGACCTCAAAACATTTTCTTTTCTTTTTTTTTTTTTTTTTTGGTTTTGGTTTTTCAAGACAGGGTTTCTGTGTAGCTTTGCGCCTTCCCTGGATCTCACTCTGTAGACCAGGCTGGCCTTGAAATCACAAAGATCTGCCTGTCTCTGCCTCCTGCGTACTGGGATTAAAGGCATGTGCCACTACCGCCCAGCTCAAAATATTTCTTAAACAACTTAAGGTTTTATGTCTTTCACCCTTATATACTTCCTACCTCTTTTGTGAGTTTTTTTTTTGTTTTGTTTTGTTTTGTTTTTCTGAATTTGGTAACAAGGAAAATTGTAACTATAACTATTGGGTCTTTAACCCCATCAGAGACCTGAGAAGGATAGACTATTTCCTGAGTAAACAGGAAGTACAGAGCAAATATCTTCCAAAACTTTAGAAATGATAGAAACAGATGGCTGCCTGGACAGTCAACCAAAGTTTCTTTGCAATGGTGGGGCATCTATCTTTGGCCTACAGGCCTAGAATATCTGACAGACTTTTCTGTGAAGCAGAAATTTTTAAGGGCTATCCTACCTTGTCTTGGCAAAGTTTGGCAGTTACTTTCTTCTGTGTCCTGCTTGTCCAGTTTGGACAGCATACTGTCAGCAGCCAAGGCAAGGGCAGTTTCTTGTCCAGTAGCCAACTTTTCCACAATAAAGGCAAACTCCATATGGAGGTTTTTTGATGCCCATCATCCTTTTATGAAGTAAATTAGTGCGGCCAGGAGCAGACATGTCTCACTGTCATGAAAATATATAGGTTGGTTTAATTTAGCAGTTTCTATACTCCAATGTCTCTCAGCAACTACTGTTTTCTGTGCATTAGCATTTAAAAAATTCAAAGTCAATAAATACCGTACAAGATCCAGACACCCTGTGTATTTTCCATCTTTATGTGGTTATTTTTTATTACTTTACTCTCTCTTTAAAGACTTTATTATTTTTAAACTATTTTTTCTATACTCATTTTCTTTTCTAAGCACATCTTAAAACATTCTGCACCTTTTTAGAGGTTTTCTGTGTCTGGACCTGGCTTTACTAAGCACCTGCAGCTTTCTCTGACCATGTGAGACAAACCTTGAACTGTCATGTCAGCCACTGTGTGGCTCAGCTTAACAAAAGCACCAGCAGTTGTCTCTAGCCTGCAGGCAGCAGCCAGTAGCCACACCTCTGTATGCCACCAAGCTCCCACCTGCCCAAGAGACTGCAGGACTAGGAAGCCACATCCAGATCCTTTTTCAGAACTTTTCTTAGCTTTATCAAGTCCTGTGTTTGGATATTCAAGCCTCCACATTGGACGCCATATCAAGACGGACTTGCTTTGCCGCCACCAGCCCCAAATAATGACATGGAGACCTATTATTAATTATGGAAGTGTTGCCTTAGCTTAGGCTTGTTCCTAACTAGTTCTTTTTTATTTATTTTTTTATTATTAAGAAATTTTCTATTCATTTTACATACCAACCACAGATCCCCTCCCCTCCCTCCTTTCACCCTCCAGCCTCTCCCCACCACCACCACCTATTCCCACCTCCTCCAAGGTAAGGCCTCCATGGGGAGTCAACAGATCCTGATACACTCAGTTGAGGCAGGTCCAAGCCCCTCCCCCTGCACCAAGGCTGTGTAAGGTGTCCCACCACAGGTAGTAGGCTCCAGAAAGCCTGCTTGTGCCCTAGGGATAGAATCCTGATCCCATTGCTGGGGGCCCCTTAAGCAGATCAAGCTATATGACTGTCTCATCAATGCAGAGGGCCTAGTCCAGTCCTGTGGAGGCTCCACAGCTATTGGTCCACAGTTCATGAGTTCCCACTAGTTTGGTTTGGTTGACTCTGTAGGTTTCCCCATTATGACCTTGATGCCCCTTGCTCATAGAATCCCTCTTCTCTCTCTTCAGCTGGACTCCTGGAGCTCAGCCTGGTGCTCGACTGTGGATCTCTGCATCTGCTTCCATCAGTTATTGGATGGTGACAGGGTATTCACCAATCTGATTACCAGGATAGGCTAGTTCAGGCACCCTCTCCACTATTGCTAGTAGTCTAAGGTGGGGTCATCCTGTGGATTCCTTGGGAACTTCCCTGTCGCCATGCTGTCTCTCTCTATCATGGTATCTCTTTCATTGCTCTTCCACTCCATCTCTGTTCCAGCTTGACCATCCTGTCCCCTTATGTTCTCATCCCCCATCCCCTACCTCCACTGCCCCCCTCATCCCTAGTTTACTCATGGAGATCTCATTCAGTTCCCCTTCCCAGGGCAATCTATGTGTCCCTCTTGGGGTTCTTCTTATTAGATAGCTTCTCTGAAGTTATGGGTTGTTGTCTGATTGTCCTTTGCTTTACATCTAGTATCCACTTATGAGTGGGTACACACCATGTTTGTTCTTCTGGGTCTGGGTTACCTCACTCAGGATGATATTTTCTAGTTCCATCCATTTTCCTGCAAATTTCATGCTGTCATTGTTTTTCTCTGCTGAGTAGTACTCCATTGTGTATATGTGCCACATTTTCTTTTCCATTCTTTAGTTGATGGGCATCTAGGTTGTTTCCAGGTTCTGACTATTGTGAGTAATGCTGCTATGAACATAGTTGAGCATGTGTCCTTGTGGTATGATTGAGCATTCCTTGGGTATTGCTGGGTCCTGAGGTAGATTGATTCCCAATTTTCTGAGAAACTGCCATACTGATTTCCAAAGTGGCTATACAACCTAACTAGTTCTTACAACTAAAATTAACCCATACTTTTAATCTTTGTTCTATCACATGGCTCTTTATCTCATCTCTCCATACTGCCCATCCACAACAGAGGCACACACCCAGAAATATTCTCTTGTTTTCTAAGAGGAGAAACCATGTGTAGCCTGCTTAATGTACCCACAGGAAACTGGCAAGACATGTATGACAAATGCCTGGTCACCCAATAGGTGAGCTGGCGGCAGGGCAAAGTAACAATACACCAGAGTACAGTTTGGTGAACCAACGAGTTTATTGGGGTTAATTACAGGAGAAGTGTCTCAAAGGCAATGCAACCCTGAAAGCCCACTCCAGCATGGGTATTGGCTCGCAAAAACTGCAATTGTCACTTACTGTATAATGTGCAGGTCATTCAATAGGTTGGAGAATGTCTCTTCCAAGCAGCTTGGCTAGTCTGTTTCCTCAGCAGTCCTTACTGCTTATATCAGCTTAGGGAGGAAGGCACATTGTATATCTGGTCAGTTTCGGGTATTTCCGAAGACTCATGTGTTTACCTCCCAGGTCTTGATGAGCCTCCCACCAAAACTTCCCAAGTCTTAAGGATGGGATGTTCTAATACAGAAGAAATCATTACACAACACAGCCCCTCTGGCCTACCCCTCTGCTGGCATTTGTTTGGCTCTCCCAGCATGGACAGAAACTCAAGGACATCAATAGACTTTCCTGCTTTGTCTCCAGCCCCAGCTCATAGCAAATGCTGTTTGAGGGAACACTCAACATTTCACCTAAGACCACTACTATCTTTTATGTTCCTACATCTCCACACTGAACCTTGCATATTTGACAGCCTTTGGGGCCTACTACAGTACCTCTCAAGCTTCTGATTGTTGATACAAGTTGAGGCTTGATGACTTTTGACTGGTGAGGCCCTGTGTGTTGTAGAATGTTGCACAATGTGAATTCTACCCAATAAATGGAAGGAGCTCAACCACATCTTCCACAAGGTGTAAGAAATAAAATGTCCTCACACATTGTCCCATCTCCAAGCCTGGGTAAACCTCAGAGATTCCTGAAGGGACTCTCAAGACAGTCTGAAGATCTTAAAAAAACTGTCAACAGTTTGTGAATCAGGAAAATGTCTGATTCAGACCCCACTATCCAGAGAAGTGGGAGGTAGGAGCAGAACATAGTCTCTACTCCTTCTCCAACAATGCCTCTAACATCTCTCTGGCCTCTGGCTCTGAGGTGTCTTTCTATTCCCTGCATATGATTTTGCCACCTGTGGATGGGAGGTTTGTCTTCTATGAACAAGGACTCGGACTCTCTCATGGCATCTCCAGCCCCACAGTATGCCCTTGCTTTGGTCATCCCCCATCTGAACCCAGGACCCAGACACCTCCCACTATGATGCTGATGGGCCTGTTCCAGGCAGGTGAGTGGGCTTGGGAATAGGGGTTATAGGCTCTGAGTCAAGCTGAGCCTCATCTCCCCACATGGCTTCGGACATGGAATCTGTAATTCCCCATCAAAATATCAGAAACAGCAACTGTTCCGTACCTCTGAGCCCCACTGATCATCCTATACCATGCCCCTATTTTGCACTGTGTCTGTCTCTGGCAACTGATTCATACAGGGATCGATATGATAAGACTTTGGTGGCCATAATCACACTGCCCAGGGCAAATTCCACCCTTTCTCTGTGGATACCAGAGTTTCACAGGAGATAATGGCAGAAAAAAGGAGGCAGGAAAAAAAAAGCTTCAAATGGAACTACTGGAACAGACGTCTGTACATGTAGCAGTCACAAGCTCTGGGAGGTCATAGGAGCTGTACTGTAAGGCTGGTATGGAACTGGGACTGGCCAAGGGCAGAACATCAGGGGCTTACTGCACCTGGTTCTGTTCTTGATCCTGCATGTCACCCTCTCACTAGCCCTCATCCACATCCCAGAAACCCTGGAGTCTGGCTGTGCCAGGAACCTAATATTATCTATGACCTGGGTTTGTGAGCAGGGAATGCCTGCTACCTACTGGATGGCAGCTGTCCCCACAACTCCAACACTACCACCAATCTCACCTTTCAAGAAACATTGCTTGGAGCTAGTACAACCATGGAGAAAATAAATGTGTCTTTGGTTGCTGGGTCAGGGTTGTGGACCTGTGGTGCCTGTCTGAGGTCTGGCTGGCTGGGGAAAAATGCTAGCCTGCTTTTCAGGTCCTGTCTTCTCTTTCTTGGATAAGCATACAGTCCCTAGAACATGGAGGATGTGAGGGTCACGTACTCAGTGCTGGATCCCTAATACTAAGTGGCACAACAGAGGAGTTGAGCCCTGCTCTCATCAAACTAGTGTGATGGAAGGTTGTACAGACAGGTACATCAAGGGTACATTATACAGAAGACCACTAATGTGGAAACCACTAAGGTTTCCTAGTACTCAGTGGTAGGGGAAAAACATGCAGGAACACAAGTGGTGTGTGATCTCCATGCTGGATACTAGAGCTGTGAAAACATGGTCTAGTCTTAGCACCAAGTGCTGAGCTTGACATACCCTTGTCTATATGTGCTGTTCAAGCACTACAAGTCAAGTCTGATCTAAACATAAGCCCCACTCTACAGATCACAACAGAGAATTCTAAATGTTGAGTTATTCCCTAGAGCAGAACGGCTCACTGGTGGGCTTGGAGGGGCTAGACTAGAAGAGAAGTAGGTACACATATGCACAAGGCAGCTACTCCCTTCACAAAGCTAGCATGACACTGAGTAGCTTTGGACTAGCCTCTCCTCTTGGCATCTGCAGCAGAAAAAGCTGCATGCGAGGGACTAGACTGGGCCCTGTAATACTATGCATAAAAGTGAGAGGGCTGCAAATGGAAGGACCTATGTCCTAAGAACAGAACACCACAGGGCCTCCTGTGGCCATTTCTGGGGGTACAAGCGTTAGTTGTGGCGCATTCCTTGAGCAAAACTATCACCCATCCAGACTTCATCTCATTTTTTTGTACTTCTTAATACAAGGCAGCCCGAAGGTGAGAGAAGAGATGGTCTAGGTCTCTTGCTCAGAAATTCCAAATGAGGGTATCTACTCCAACCTCAGCCAGGTCAACTTTGTGGATGTCAGTGAAGAGGATCAGCCCAAATATCCTCATGTCGGAGGTTGAGCCTACTGCAACACAGAAAATCATTTTGGGTTCAGGGAACTGTTGTAGATCACTAGCAGGGCTGCATAAGATGTTGATTGGACCACGGGCCTGGGTACCAGGTGTTTGTAAGGGTCTACACTTGACTGTAACTAGCAAGGGGGAGGTCTTTTGCTCCACCCTTGGCATTGTTATAAATAGACCTTTGGAATACAGTTCTGGACCCATTTGGATAAGGATCCAAGCCCACTTGAGTCTATCCTGTGTTTTCTCTCTGTTTCTCTCACCTCTATTTCTAACTAAGTCTCTTATCCCTCACTCTTCACGAGTCCCTGGGGTAAATAATGGTGGGGGCTGGTCCTCTACAGCTGGTGCCTGAACAGAGACAAAGAAAAAGATAAAAAGGAAAAAAATAACCCTAGGACTTGGCGAAAGGATTGTGGGGTGTTGCAAGTGTAGGCATGCCGATAAGGAATTGAAAAATGAAGGCAATGGTATTTTATATTCTTGGGTGAATAGGTAGGTGGTGAAATACTGCAAGGCTGCAGCATTAGATTTCTCTCTCTCTCTCTCTCTCTCTCTCTCTCCTATCTATGAAAAATAAAGAAGGTAGTGTAGCAATATAGTGCAGGAAAAATTTAGAAGTGTAAGGTAGTGTAGAAAAAAATTACTTAAGATACGTTAGGCAACTAGACAGAGAAACTAAGTCTTCAATCTAATGATGGGGGCTATGAACACAAACTGGGGGAAAATCTATCTTCTTTGAACTTAATGGGCAGAAAAAAATATATAACTTCTTTGAGCTTATTGGGTAGAAAAAAGATTCCTATGGAAGCTTTTGGCCTGGGGTCAGCTAAAATGCTAGGTCCAAACAGCAGAGGAAAGAGATTTCCCCTGCAGCAGGAGCAGATGGAAACAAAAATCCTCTGCTCCTCCAGCAGTGCAACATTGTAACTGGGAATTAGTTCCCTCTTGGCCACAGAGTTTAGAAAAGAGTTGGGAAAACTTGATGGTCTTTCTTTCTCTTGGGAAAAACATAAAAAACTTAAAAGCCTTTCAAAACGTTCTCAGTTTTGCTTTCTATAAGGAAAAATTAGTGTCACCTGGATGGGAAAATTTCCCTGAGGCAAGGGCCTGATGAGGCAGGGAAGCCAAGGTGCAGCTGCATTATCTGGGGAAGGAGCTGGGCAGGCACAAGGACAGGACAGGGAGCTATCCAGGAGAGAAGCTTTCTTTTCCATCAGAGAAAGGACCTTTCTGAAACAAATGCCTTCATTTTGCCTCACTGACCCAGAGTGAAGCCCTAAGGGTTTTGCCTCAGGCAATAAACTGCAGTCTGAGTGTGTGGACAACGGGATACAAAACTGCTCAGGAACTGGGTCAGATAAAAGATCTAATTAGAGAGGTACACTTGACACCTGTTAAATGGTGGCACGGGCATTCTAAAGCAAGCTTAGGAAAGAAAAATCTCCCACTGCAATAGCGAAACTCTGTAAAGGGAACCAGAAAGTTTGCTAGCGGACCCGAAAGGCTTTCTGGGAAATGTAATATCAATGCAAGTTTGAAACAGTGCCTTAGGTCTAAAAGCTGTGCAAGAAATTTTTGCTAAGAGCCTCACGACAGTTCAATACAGGAATTTCACCCTCAGCCTAAGACGAGGCTTTATGGTAGCTTTTCTGCTGTAACAGAAACGTTTGTCTGAATTATGGCACAGGGAAGCTGTTATGAATTTGGGTAAAGGGATAACTTCTAGTTAGAAACCATTTACCATTGAGAGCACATTCCTGTTGGGTTCAGAATGGCTGAGAGAGCTTGGCAAGAAAGGTAACTTTGGGGTGTGGCTTTGTTCCGAGAATGTTACAGCTCCCTAGCAACAAGTGTTACAACTCCATAGCAACAACACTCACTAAATCCCAGTGTTGACAAATCTTGCTTCAAACTTTCAAGAACTTTTAGAATAATATCAAAGCTGACTAAACTCTGAACTTTAGAAACGATTTGCATATTTCTGGTCTTGTTAATAGTTTAGTTAAAAAAGTCTTTTCTAGGTGTTAAGAAATATCTTTTTTTTTCTTTTTTATTTTTTTTAAGATTTATTTATTTATTATGAATAGTGTTCTGTCTGCACATATCCCTGCAGACCAGAAGAGGGCACCAGATTTCATTACAGATGGTTGTAAGCCACCATGTGGTTGTTGGGAATTGAACTCAGGACCTTTGGAAGAGCAATCAGTACTCTTAATCTCTGAGCCATCTCTCCATCCCCAAGAAATATCTTATAGATGTTTGCTTTAATGTTACTTCTGTTATATGTAAAATGATAATAGTTAAGAAATCTCTCCTAGATATCTTTTCTAAATCTCTTCTAGGTATTAAGAAATCTTTAGGTGTTTAAATAGGTCTATAGAGTTTCTTTATGACATGTAGTAATAAATGGCCATGTTAGTTGTAAGTGTAAGTTTAAATAAGGTAAGAAGTATATTTGCTAAGGTAGTCCTAAAGAACGTAACTAAGACTTAGGTAAGGTTTATAAAGTAGACCTATAGAATGTAAGTTTAAATAAGAAATGTAAAGGCTTGAGTAGGAGACTTAGGGTTTGGAGAGTAGTCCTATAGAATGCAAGTTTATTATGTAGGTTTGAATGAGACTTGGGAAAGGTTTATAAAGTAGTCCTGTAGAATGTTGGTTTAAATAGGTCATAGATTTAGAAAAAATGTAGGTTTAGAACATATATAGGTTAATTATGTATCTTCAAGTGGGTTCTATTACCAAATGACTTCCCACAGTCACAACATTCATAAGGTTCTCCCCAGTGTGAATTCGACGACGGAC
Source organism: Onychomys torridus (assembly GCF_903995425.1). NCBI lineage: Eukaryota > Metazoa > Chordata > Mammalia > Rodentia > Cricetidae > Onychomys > Onychomys torridus. The sequence goes on from NC_050443.1 coordinate 18,278,357, forward strand.
CTGCAGGTGGGATTTGCGATGAAATAATCTCCCAGTGTGGACACTAGTGAGGCCTCTCCCCATTGTGAACTGGATTATGCAACAGCAGGTGGGATCTACAAGTGAAACATCTCCCAGTCAGGACATCTGGGAGGCTGCTGCTTCTTATGTGAGTTCTTGGATGGGATGTCAACTCCTATCTTGAGGAAGGCTATCCCATATCTGTGACAGATAGCAGGTCTCTCCTTAGTGTGTGTTATTTGGTGTTTATGAAAAGCTGACCTGCCACTGAAGACCTTCCCACATTCAGTGCACTCAAGTGGTTTCTCTGGAGACTGACTTCCATGTTGCTTAAGTGGTTGTTCATGATTAATTTTTCCAAACTTTACCTTTGTATGCTTTCTCCTTTTGAGCAAGCTTACATCTAGCATTACAAGAGCTTGTGTGAAGAGTGGAGCAGATGCAACAGTGTCATTAAGCTGTTTGGTGATGCTGTTTTGATTCTGACCATTTGCTTCTAGGTTAGGGTCAAAACCTTTTGCAAATGAACTCCTTCTTGTGTAGGAACACAACAGCTCACCAAAGCAATGGTTTCCCTAGACTCTTTACATTCACATAGGCTGTCTGTGCTCCATATTTTCTTATTGAGGAAGGTATCAGGACTCAAAGGTGGGATCTGATTTTGCTGATCTCTCTTTGTAGGGCCAATATCCTGCCACAGCTCTTGTAAAATAGAACACCATGAACCACCTCTTGTGACTTCCCTTGCTGTATCATTTTGAACTGAAACAGAAACTTCCTGTGATGGAGTGTCAAGCCAAGATTCCCCTTCTAGGAAGAGAAAGAAATGAAGAAGTAGGTGCAATAACAGGATGGAGAAGGAATCACATAGAATGAATACAGAGAAATTTCTGCCAGATATAATGACGCTGCTGCTGATAACAGTGAGTAGAACATCCCACAGCCTGCGCCGTATGTCAGACACTCATCTTTCCAGCACCCAGCAAGTGTTAGGCAACTATGCTATGGACATATCAACTATGGCAACTATACCCACTCTTACTTTTTAAGAGGTTAAAATACTGCTTCAGGGAGTGGCCAAAATCACCTTGCTCCTCTGCAAGGAAGATCAGGTTTGGAGAAAGGCAACCAAGTCAACTTTATATAGAGGACACAGATTCTTAGATGTAGTAGGGAAAGTATGGTAGGAAAAGACAAGTCCAGGGTACTCTTAGAACAGAACCAAGGGTGAAGTAGGGGATCAGAGCAGAGGATTTCATCAGCTGTGAAGAAATAGATATTAATATCCTTATCCATTGTCCTGTGTTGTTGAGAATTGATCCCATGGTCTTACCCATGCTACAGCCACTCTTCCCTTAGGATCCAGACCCTTAACGTTTCATTATTTTATTTGTTTGTATCTTTAGATAAGGTCTCATGTAATGCAGTTAGTTTTAAATTAAATGTGTGCTGAGGGTAACCTTGAACTTCTGGTCCTCCTGCCTCCACCTCCAAAGTATTGCCATTATAGAAGTAATTGAATGCCCAGCTACATCTTCGCTCTTAAACAGAAACTTCACACATATTTTGGTTTTGCTTATGCTCTTGATCTTACATTATGTATTCCAGACATACGCTTAGAGTGTCTCTAACTTTTCATGTCTAATGTAACCTATGCTGAAAAGCTTTTCCGTAACTCTCAAATATATCTTATTCATGTGGACGTGGAAATATCTAATTACTCTTAACAGTTTCCTCATATTTCCTACCTACAACTAAATTTCCTTTGTTCCAGTTCAAAACTGCTTCATGGAGCGGTACCCATAACTGTGTGTTGAGAACTAACTTCTAGTGTCACCTAACATCTAGGGTAAGATCACTGTGTCTAAATTTCAAAATCAATTGCTCTCCAGACCTTCATGTTGGCTTGTATTCAGGCAGCCCTTCATTAAACAGAACGACGGTACCAAGGTTAATGTTCTTCCCATTTCATGCTACCATTAGTTGAATTAGAATTTCTTCCTTTGAGTTTCTATAAACAGATATTGAAAATCTTCTAAAGTAGGTAAAAATATTATTTTCTGCCTACCTTTGGAAATTCATTTCTATCTATCTATCTATCTATCTATCTATCTATCTATCTATCTATCTATCCATCCATCCATCCATCCGTCTATCTATCCAAAAACAGTGTCCTCAGGCTTAACATCAATGTGACAAAAGTTAAAGTTCAGTGAGATTCTGTCTCAGAAAGTATGGGGGAAGGATAATAAGATGGCTCAACAGCCTGACAACCTGAGTTTGATCCCCAGGACCCAAATGGTGAAAGGAGAGAACCAACTTTTGTAAGCTGTCTCTGAATTCCACACATGAGCCTTTGGCATTCTTCTATACACACACACACACACACAAACTAAAGAAGGAGGTTGTCTTGAGGGAATGGTTCTCCAAGCAACTAAATATAGTAGCAGATACAGTGTCAGCACCAGGACTGCAGAACTGAACACAGGAATCATCACAACAGTTTTGATGTTCAGTGTGATAGGGTATTTTGAAGCAATTCCCACAGGAAGGCATAGCCATAGGATATTCGGGAAAATGAAAGAGCCAGTAGAGAAGAGAGCATCAGTGAATGTAAGAAAAAAAATGAACAAGACAAAACTGCATGGCCACAAAAATGATAAAATAATGCAAAAAGCATGCACAAATGGGAAACTGAGTCAGTTGACATAAAATGAGGTGCTCTCTTAGAAAAATAAAATTAAGGGTTGGGGATTTAGCTCAGTGGTAGAGCGCTTGCCTAGCACGCGAAAGGCCCTGGGTTCAATCCTCAGCTCCAAAAAGAAAAGAAATTAGAAAAACAAGGCCTATTTATATATCACATGGGTGATATGTAAACCAATGTGCCTGCTGTCCAAGGTAACTGACAAGATGTGCAAACACGAGTCCACAAGGAGGATGAGGTTGAGTTAATCAACTCAGGCACCCTGATCTCCATAAAGAAGATGGATAGCTATTTATTGATTGATTGATTGATTGATTGATTGATTGTAGGGTTTCTCTGTGTAGTTTTGGTGCCTGTCTTGGATCTTGCTCTGTAGACCAGGCTGGCCTTGAACTCACAGAGATCCACCTGGTTCTGCCTCCCGAGTGCTGGGATTAAAGGCGTGTGCCACTGCTGCCTGGCTGCTGACTAGTTCTTAATGTCCATTTCTGACTGAGTCTTATAGTGGCTCCACTAGGAGTCTGGGGGTTTAGCTATGTCTGGCACAGGATATCTGAGGGGGGAAAAATCTACAAACACTATGTTCTTATGTCTGTTAACTTTACTCCTCTAAGACAAAATTCTATCAATACAGCTGTAGCTCTGTCAGGCATTCAAGGCAGGAATAGGTGCCTTCAAGCTCTTTGTCTGTCTACTCTATTTCTCTGGGATGAAATCCTGTCTCCATAGCTTCAGTTCTGTCCAGCTCTGTAGTTCACAGTCCTGCTAAACTCTTACACTACCAGCCTCAGCTTCGTCCTCTGCATCCTCTCTTTCCATCTCTGCTACTCTCTACTCCTGGCAATCAGAAAACTCTATCAGAGATCTGCTTACCCTCTATGGAACCTCTGTCTTCCTCTCTTCTCTCTTACCTTGCCCTTAAGTCTGTTTCTACAGAAAATGCCTGCCCTTTCTTTCTCTGTCTCCTCAGGAATGTTATTCTACCTCTCACCTTGATATGTAAAAACCTCTTTTGTTCTCGGTCAGTTGCTCTGGAGAGCTGCTAGGCCTCAGGTCAGGGGGATGGTCTGAGCTTCATTTGCATAAGAAGCAAAGCTATACATCTCCCACCAGCTTGACTTTGCTTACATGACTTTATCCAGGTACTGGCTCCAGCAGGGAAGTTACCTAGAAGTTCAGCAGGTCTGGAAATATTTGGCCATGTGAGAATTTCATAGTAGAAGACAGCTGGAATATTAAAGGCTGGATTGTGAAACCAAAATGAGCCATCTTAAGACCAAAATGCTTTCACCCTAAAACTAAGGCCTAAGATTTCTCCTTTTAGGAATAGGCCATGCGTTACTGAAACAAGCCAGTCCAGATTCCAGAAACCAGGAAGTGTAAAAGTACAGAGTCACAAGGTAGTCATGAGGTAATGACTGCTGGACTATGGAATGTCTCCCTGGTCTCCAGGGTAACTGACCACAGAAATGTCCCCACCTGAGGGCAGCCAATGAGAAATGGTGGCAGGCAACCATCCCCTTAGAAGTAAGATTAAGCCATGATTTCTAGAAAGCCTCTAGAAGCAAGCCAATCAGAGTTGTACCTGTACTAACACCCCTAAATGATGTAACCTTGTGGTTTTTGCCTTTAAAAACTGAGGTTGCAGAGAGGTGGGCACTTCCTCCAGCCTCCACTGTGTTGGATGTTTTGGACAAAGTCCCTGCCTAGGCTTATATTGCTTTTGGATATTCTTTTGGATATCCCAAATTAAACCTTGCTTTTGTATTCCGGCATGCTCGTCTTCAGTGGTCTTTCTGGGGGTTGCGATCTGGGCACAACAGGATAGCACCAAATATTCATAATAAATGGTTTGCCTCTTGACAGACCCTTGGCTGATCAAGGTGTAGCTTTAATACACAGCTGAATCTCTATGATATATTCTTGTGGCCCACAAGATGTAGTTACAATATAATGCATCTGGCACTGATTGTAGATTTTGGAAGTAGGAAACAACCTACATGCCCATTGGGCAAGAAAGTAGGCTGATAATGACCCCAGAACACCAATCCACCTCTACCTGGGTGATAGTCACTCACTTTGACACCTCTGGTTTGTGAACTCAGCCTTCCCTATCTGTGCTTCCTTTCCTTTTTTAATCCTGAAGATGACTGCTACACTGGGAATGGCATACCCTATGAATTGGAAGGATGTCAGACTTTTAAAAATTATTTCTTTACCAGTAGCTTCTTAGGTTCTAGCTCATCCAATGAAGTCAACATTTCCCACTGAACCTAATGTAACATTTAGGTACCCAAAAGGAATTAAACTTCAGGACTACCTAGGCAAAGCCATTAAATACTTCTGATGTCCCACTATGTTTGGCAAAGGGAAGGAAGGAAATCCTCAATGGAGCTCATTCTGGATCCCAGGCCAGCTGTGCTCACCCACTGCCAAGAGGTGGCTGTAGATCTCCAGCATCACGTCCTGGTACAGGCGTCTCTGGGCAGAGTTCAGCTGCTGCCACTCCTCCTGGCTGAAATCCACAGCCACATCATCAAATGACACCAGTCTCTGTAACATAAATGATGAGTAAATCATTGAGGATTAGGGCATGGCATGCAGGGCTGGGCTGGTAGTGACTATTCACTAGGATGCATCATTAGGCTTCTTATAAACACCCATTTCATATCCTACTCTAGGGATGAAGGAAGCTTATTTTAAAGAACAAAAGTCTTGCTATTATATATTCAAGTTATTTTCCTTTTGAAGGATGCCAGACACAATTCCCTCTAAACTTTAACACAATTCAAACAGCATGACATTTGTTAAGTAGCATTACATAAAGCTGAATCTGTGCCTAGTCTTTGGGATTCAGTGTTACATGAGCTTCTATTCTCAAGAAACTCAGAAACTTGCAAAAATAGGATATGCATGGGCTGGAGAGATAGCTCAATGAGTGGTTAGTTGTTGGGCAGCTGTTACTTTTCTGGACCTAAATTCAGCTGGGGAGTGAGGATGAGGTGAGGAGAGTCTTCAGTAATACAGCTCTCAGACAGCTGCGGAGGAAACCATGGGGTCTTTTTAGCCGCCATGCCTCCTCACCAGTGCTGAGAAGGGGCTTTTCAGTGAAACAGCTGCCCAAGTTGCCACAATAACCCCTTAAGTAACCACAATAAACTCACTGGTTTACCAAGCTGTACTGGAAAAATTCCCTTGGTCTGTAGTTGGGGTGTAGAAAAATGGACTCCACAGGAAGTCATTGGGCACATGGACAAATCAAAATGAAGAACCCAAGAGGTAGCACAATCAGCATGTCATGATAAGATAAGATGGGAGGAGGATCTGACTCCTGTGGTCCACTAAACCACTTCAGAAACTGGGAGCCCAGGACCTGCTGTCTCCAGTGTCTGTCTCTAGCTCTGGAGATCTGGGAACCTGGGAAAGGTCCTGCTTACCTCACATGACCCATCCTGCTCCTGTGCTCCCATCTCTAGGGTTCTTGGGATAATTTCACATCAGCAGACATGTCTTCACTGGTTTCCACTCTTGGTGTCTCTTCCTAGAAGACCTGATTTCCACAAGAGCTGGAAGCTGGGTGGGCAATTAGAGGTTCTAAGCAGAGCTACTGGGCAGAGGCCAGCTGTGATATCATCTGAGTACTGAAGTCTGGATGATGTGGCATGACCATAGATCTGCAGAGACACTGGAAAGTCCTGGGAAGTCAATGACCATGTGACCACTGATCTAACATCGAACTCTCAGGATCCAAGTGAAGGTCACTATGTAGTGAAAGGACCATGCAGAAGCCATAACAGGCTGCTCAGTCTTCTCTCAGAGATCAGGCCTCAATTCCAGTTTCCTGAGACTTGAGCAAGCAGTTTCTGGGAGGGCCATGAACAAAAGACATAGTCCTTGCAGTAGCTCCCTTTCTGCATGTATTCTGACCGCTCAAAGTTCAGACAGTTGTTTACTTTCTGGGACCCCTCACTATGTCCATGGCAGCTCAAGGACAGAGCCCGGACCACTGAGCCAGCCCCCACAGTCAGTATGTGCTAGGCCAGCCAGCCCCCATGGCAGCTCAAGGACAAAGCCTGGGACTTGTCCCGGACAGCCCCCAAAATGATAAATGTGACCCCCAACCAATAAATTCAAAGGTTACATACCCTCACCCAATTAAAAGAGAACAGAGATAAAAATAAACCAATCTAGCCCGGCGGTGGTGGCGCACCCTTTAATCCCAGCACTCGGGAGGCAGAAGCAGGTAGATCTCTGTGAGTTCAAGGCCAGCCTGGGCTACCAAGTGAGTCCCAGGAAAAGCACAAAGCTACACAGAGAAACCCTGTCTCGAAAAACCAAAAATAAATAAATAGATAGATAGATAGATAGATAGATAATAAATAAATAAAAATAAAATAAACCAATCCGAGTTGCATCTGTGCAAAACTCCCCCCCCCCCCGCCCCCAATGCCCTGAAGAGCTTGTGGGTTTTGCCTTTAAATAGCTAGCCGCACAAAGAAAGAGCAACTCCTCCCTGCCTCACTGTATTGGGTGCAGGAATGAGTTCCCTGTCGCGACTTGTAAACTTAAACAATAAACCTTGCTGTTGCATTCTGGACATCCACGGTCTTGGGTGGTCTCTATGGGGTCATGATCTGGGCATAACATGTAGCAGGCTCAGGAGAGTCTACCTCTTGTCATCAGAGTCTAACTAGGTTGTTACCAAAGTGAGGATGCAGGAGGATGCACTGGATGGGAGTCTGATGAAGGATAAGACTCAAGAGCAGGCACCTGCCCAGCACATGGCAACTATGCATCCAAACCAGCAATCTGCCAACTTCATTTCTATTTAAACTTTACATAACCATTTCAGTCATATATAATAAGCATTAGTATTGAGGCTGGATGCTATTCCTTAATTTGCCCTATGGTCACTGAGTAGAAGAGCAGGCAGGGATCAGTCTTAGATGACACACTGTTCCCACTGTCTCATGTGGTCAGCACTTAGAAAAAGCCTTTTGTTGTTCCTCTTGACTTAGAAGCTTGAGAGGGCAATAGACATTTCTGGTTCCTATTTCATTTCCAGACTAGTTCTGTGTCCATCCATGACATGTCACACAGCCTATTCTTTTCTGACACACCACTTTTCTGACAATTCACAGACCCAGTCTCTTCTGTGGTTTGGAAAACATGTCCTTGTGCCCCAAGGCCTCTGTTCATGGGCCACTTCATGCCTGCCCATAAGGAGTGGCCGCTACTACACCAGAATGCAGACACTGACACCAATAACATTCAGTATCCTCTGTTCACCACAAAACTGTAGTTTTACCTTCCAGTCATTGAGATATCTTAGGCTCCTGAAAATGTCACTACTTGAAAGTCAACAGACATTTCCCAAAGAATCTAACTTACTGGTTTCCTGAGACTCAACCCCAAACACGGTTCAAATAACACGCCCCAGTATGGAGACAGCATCATTCTGGTCACTTGTCAATCACAGACACCATGTCCACGGGGTCAGAAGAAGACAGCCCCGTCCCATACCCATGTACATGTCCTAAGGATACAAGATTTTACTCATCTTCTGAGCTCCAAGGCCTTACAGGAACTAGCATTCTGGGACTGGAAGGCCCTGGCACCTGCACAAAGCACCACGCCCAGCTCTGCTGGCGGGAGTCCAGAGGCAAATGTACATGTGCTTATTGTTCTATTCTTCTGTAAGTTTACCTCTGGAATGGAGAAAAGCATAAAGAAAACCACTGAGAATGGCTATCTTTTCAGCTCTGGCCCAAACTGTGAATACATTAGTTTTCCCATTTTTATCTTTATGCTATTTTTCCTCCCAGGCTAGAAAGCACTGCAGTTGCTCCACCGCAACCTCAGCAACCCTGCCCTCCCGACTCCCACAGGACTCCCACCCCAGCTCAACCACAGAATCCCCCTGCAGCCGCCTCACTGGGACTCAAGAGAGCTGCACACTGCACCCTCCACCCCCCACTTCTCACCCCCCCACCCCCAGAGAGCTGCACACTGCACCCCCACCCCCCCACTCCTCACCCCCCACCCCCCAGAGAGCTGCACACTGCACCCCCCACCCCCACTCCTCACCCCCCACCCCCCAGAGAGCTGCACACTGCACCCCCCCCCCCCACCCCCCAGAGAGCTGCACACTGCACCCCCCCACCCCCCAGAGAGCTGCACACTGCACCCCCCCACCCCCACCCCTCAACCCCCCCACCCCCCAGAGAGCTGCACACTGCACCCACTCCAATCCCCCACCCCACCTTCTGCCCACAGATGCTAGGAAATCCCCGTGTCCTGAGACACCAATGCAGAACTTCCTAGGGAACTAAACGGAAACGGTCCTCCCTGCCACTTCCGGTTTCGTTCCAGTTACCTCTGGATGTCTCCCCTGAGAAGTGAAAGAGGTTTGTGCCTACTAACATTAGTTGTGATGTGCCAGTACTGTTACCTCAGTACTTATGAGTACTGTTACCTCAGGTAGTGTCATGGCAGCACCCATAGGATCGTGATACTGGAGGATAGAATTAAGGATTTTTCACTCAGTGCAATTGAGGGAGGGATGGGGAAATGAATGGAAAAGTCTGATCTGTGCCACACTGACAGGCCATTTTTTAATACTGTGTACATTACCCTACTTCTAACTTAAACTGACATCATACATTTTCAGTGTCATTTATCTGCTTTGGTTTTCAGAGGCAATCATCTGTCCCTAGTTTCCCCTTTTCTATAATTACAGACATCTGGCTCCACACTGAACATACTCTGAAAGATACCCTCTGTGTGTATATTTTTTTTCTTTAAAAGCTATTTAGGTATATATGTGTATGTCTGAGTGTATGCCATGGATGTGCAAGATGTCTAAGACTAGAAAGATTCCTTGGAACTGGAGTTACAGATGTCTGTGAGCTATCTGGTGTAATGTTTGCTGCAGACAGCACAGCTCAGTCAAGGAAACAAGACTGGGAGTTGGCAATGTGAATTTTCAGCAGGAGAGGCTGTAAAGTGTTGTCAACAGCCTTGTATGAGAAAGAAACATCCTGCATCTAAGAGTACCCTTCACACACTGACAGAGTACAGCAGACATGTCCACCTCAAGGTTCAGGGAATGTGCTGTTTCTTAAGATGTTCAGGCTTTTTAAGTTTCCGTATATTTTTCTATCCATACTTCCTTGTTTTTTGTTTCCCCTGGTAATCTATTAAACAAAACATTCCGTTAGCTGTAAACATAGTTTAATCATTGTATAGTATCTTTACCTGTAATTGCCTCTAGTAAAACAGCACTGGATATTCTCTAGATCCTTAGAGCTTTTCAGATGCTCTTTGGATCTCTAGCCTCCCATGAGGAAAATCTATATTGCGGACCCTGAATTTGTTTTATGGCCCTAGCTCCACTAAAGATCCAGAGTGCAAGATAGAAATGGAAGAAAGCACATTTCTTAATTCTTTTTATGAAGGCACTATTACCCCATCCGAAAAACACATAAACTCAATAAAAAAAAGAAAATTATATATCAATATTCCTTATGAACACAGATACAGAAATTCTTAATACTTGCAAATTGAATTCAAGAAAATATCAAGAAGATATGATCAATTTGGTTTATTTGAAGATATGATCAATTTCACCATGATCAATTTGGCTTCCTTCCAGAGATGCAGGGATGGTTCAACACACTTAAATCAATAAATGCAATCTACCACATAAACAGATTAAGAAAAAAATACACATAATCATCTCATTAAATTCAGAAAATCCCTTTGACAAAATCCAACATTCTTTCATGATAAAGTCCCAGAGAGTCTGGGAATATAAAGGACAGCAAACCCACAGCCAAATATCATCCTAAAGGGAGAGAAACTCAAAGCATGTTCATTAAAATCGGGAACAAAACAGTGTCCACATTCTTTCCACAGCAATTCAAATGACACTTGAAGTTTTAGCTAGAGCAATAAAACAACTGAAGACCAAGGGATACAAGCAGGAAAGGAAGAAGTCAAAGCATCCTTACTTGCAGATATGATTGTATACATAAAAGACCCTGACCACTCCACCAGGAAACTTCTACGGCTGATATACACTTACAGAAAAGTACCAGGATACAAAATTAACACACAAAACAAGTAGTGTTCCTATACACAAAATGACAAACATACCTGAGAAAGGACTTAGGAAAACACAATGCCTCAAACAAACAAACAAACAAACAACTTGTGATAACTCTAACAAAGCAGGTGAAACTTCAAGATAGATATAAGACAAGAAATTAAGGAAGATATTGGAAGATCGAAAGAATGGATCAGTAAGATTAATATTGTGAAAATGGCCATCCTACCAAAAGCAATCTACAGATTCAACACAACCCCTGTCAAAATTCCAACGTAATTCTTCACAAAAATTGAAAGAAAATAATCTTAAACTTCATATGGTAACACAGGGGAAAAACAAAACAAAACAAAAACAGGATAGCTAACAATTCTGAATAACAGAAGAATTGCTGGAGGTATCACTATCTAGATGTCAAGCTATACTACAGAGCTATTGTAATAAAAACAGCATGGTATTAGCATGAAAACAGACATGCTGATCAATAGAATTGAGTTGAAGACCCGGATATAATCCCACACACATACAGACAGATACCTGATTTGACAACCCAAAAATACACTTTGAAGAAAAGACAGCATCGTCAACAAATGGTGCTGGTCAAACTGGATGTCTCATGTAGAAGAATGAAAGTAGACCCATATCTATTACTCTGTACAAAACTCCAAATGGATCATGGCCCTCAACATAAACCAGATACCCTGAATTTGATCGAAGAGAAAGTGCAGAATAGGCTTGATTTCATTGGTCCAGGAAAGGACTTTCTAAACAGGACACTGATAACATGGGCATTAAGACCAACAATGAATGGGACATCAAGAGACTAAAAAGCTTTTGTACAGCAAAAGACACTGTCATTGGACACAACAACAGTCTATAGGATAAGGAAAAATCTTTAAAAAAAATATATAAAATTGTATGTATATGTATATGTGTATATATATATATATATATATATATATATATAAATAAATAGATGGTTAGTATCTAGAATATACAAACAACAACAAATCAAGTAAACAATAATCCAATTAAAAAAAAGTTGGGTGGTTAGGGAAACTTGCTGCTCTTGCAGAAGACCCAAGTTCGGTTCCTATTATCCACATGGTGGATCTCAACTATCTGTAATTCCAGTTCCAGATCTGATGCCCTCTTCTGGCCTTTGTGCATATACATACATGCAGGCACACACTCATAAAACATAAGCTAAGAAGTCATGACAGTGATCTCCTGTGAAATGCTGGACCGTTTTGGTTTACTGAGATGTGAACAATGTCTATTTATCCCGGATAGGGCACTGACGACAGGCCAAAGTCATGATTCCACAAAAGTCCAGTCAGTGAACCAATGAGGTAATGGGCTTACTGGAGTATGAATGAGAGGTTCTTTAGAAAGGCTCGCACAACTCAAAAGCAGCTGCATCAACAGAAAGTCCAGCCCAGCATGAATGATGACTGCATCCATGGAGCTCCCTATACAACTTGTAGGCAGCTTTATGACCCTCTCATGCTCAGCAGTAATTATTACTTCATAACCTTGAGGAGAGGCCTTTATAAACCTTACTTTTTGGTAACATCTTGAGATTTGTGAGCTGTTTGCTCCTGGCATCTTTTAAATATGTGTTAGTGTGGGTATGTACAGTTGAGTGCAGATGCCCATAGAGGCCAGAGGTACAGATGCTCCTGATCTTGATTTAAAGATATTTGTGAGCTACCTGATGTAGATAGAATGCTGGGAATCAAACTCAAGTCCTCTGGAAGAACAGGAAATGTTTGCAACCACTAAGCCTCCCTCCAGGACAGAATGTTTCAATTCAGAGAAAAATGCTTCACAAGAGACCCCAACTCTGTAGATACCTGATTTCATTCTGCCAAAGAAATATGTAAAGATAGTCTTGGATCTATGTCCATAAATGTGTGTCATTGACATCAAATAACCAAAAAGTAGCTGAATCACATCTTTTTAAATTTTGACAATTCTGGACAATTGTCATTTCTCAACTTTGCTTTTTCATACTGGGATTAAACGCATAGACAAGCAGTCAGCCATTGCCACAGTCCCTTCGAACTCTTTAGATCTTTGTCAGTATCACGTGAAAACTAGATACATATTTTCATTTGAGAGAAAATTCATGACAAATTCGCCAGCGACCACTACCATATAATAATGGTCACTATCCAACTCCAGAATACTTTCATTCCCTGGAAAGAAACCCTGCACCCAACCCATGATGCTGTCTTTCTGTTCTGTGGCAGCCACTGAACCTGTGTAGTATGTGTATTTGCCTCTTTGGGACGCTGCACAGAACTGAAGCATTTAAAAACAAAGTAGTCTTTTGGCTGTCTGTTCTCACCTACTATTATTTTCAGGGTTTGGCCTTACCTGAAAATGCACCATAGAGATCCTGGTCAACAGGGTCTCTGTCATTTGTACTTCCGTTTGCAACCCTTGGCCACCCACATGCCTCACTCACTCCATGAACACCGGGGCTGAGGTGAGGCTAATGGCATTGCTGCCATGCACAGGGCCTATTCTAAAGAGCCTAAAATAGATGCTGAAGTTAAATGATGGTGACAGGGGTGTAAGACATGGGAGAAGGTATCTAAGCATCTATCCATACACACTTAAATGCTAGACCATACACTCACACAAATGAATGTGCAAACATGTTTAGGCATGACAGATACATGTGTGTCACTTGCTTTCTGGCACTTAAAAAATTATCTTACAACACAGGGAAACAATTGCTACAATTTCCCACAAACTTTATGCCTTAAATAATTTACGGAGACTTATCTCAAATCATTTTTCAAGATTTCTTTCTGTGACAAGATAGTCCTTTAAAAGTCTAACACAGAGGCAAGGAGACGGCTCAGTTAGTAAAAGCCTTTGTCTCACAAGCACGATGACCTGTGTTTGGTCCCGTAAAACTAGGTGAGAGGCAAGGGATAATAACACATTTATAACCCCTGGTGTTGAGATGGGGGTTGAAAACTGGGTCCTTAGAGCTCACTGGCCACCTAGGTTAGACTACTTGGGGAGGGTCCAGGCCAGTAAGAAACTTTGTCTCAATCAAGAGGTAACGGTACTTGAGGTAGTCTCCAGACATCTTCACTTGCCTGAGATTAACGGCCATCAGCTTGATCACATTTAAGATACCTTTGAAGTTGGGCCTGATGTCTTTTTAATGCTCCTTAACAGGAGTGGTGTAGAGGACCATTGATCCCTAATATTACAATTACTCCCCACTTCCGGTTTGAGTCTTGTAGCCTCATGGTTTTGGAAGATGCTAAAGTATAGACTATGGTAGATTAATTAAAGGGATGTCATCTATGCAGTTATGGGGAAGTTGTCATCATATTGGGGTGAACTTCTAAGTAGTGTGGCTGCTTTGGGGTCACCTAGGCTCCTGAAAGTATTCCTCATATTCGGTAAGTATGCTCAATAAACTCACTGATTCCCTAAGTTGGGCTTTGGTGGAATTCTTGGGAGGTAGAAACCTGTCTTCTCAAGGAAAGAGTTCTCATAGTACACAGAACATCCACAAATATGTACACCCAGAGGCATGCACACAAACAGAAGTGCATGAACATGGATATTTGTGCTTCTCCTTACAAATCTTCATTCTTTTCCTCAGGTATAACAATTTATGAATTTAAAATAAGCAATGCATAACTATAATTAGGTCTCTTTATTTAAATTAAAAACATGGATAAGACCCAAAGCTGCAGGATCTCCATGACACAGGGAACAACAGGATATCCAAGAGGAGTCCCAGTGAGGGTCCAGCATCAATAGTGTAGCAGAAACCAGAGGCTTTGAACCAGGCCAAATGACTCCTTGCAATCAACACTTGCAAGTAGAGATATATGGATAAAGGGGTTTACTGCATGACTCACTGTCACACTACAGCTTCCATGTCAAGATTTTTCTTTAAATTTTATTTTATTTGGGGGGGGGTGGGCATTGCAAGGGCAGAGAGTGGATTAAAAAAGGGAGGGAAATGAATAGGATCGAGATGCATGATGTAAAAGACACAAAGAATTGTTGTGGATGTTCACACTGTGTGAAGATGTCACTGTGACTGGTTTAATAAAAGCTGAATGGCCAATAGCTAGGCAGGATTTCCAGGCACAGAGGATGCTCAAAGGGCAGGGTCTCCAGCCAGACACAGAGCAGGATGGGCAGTACAGAGTAATGGTAATCAAGTCACAAAGCAGAAAGTAAGTTAATAGAAAAGGGTTAATTTAGTTGTAAAGCTAGTTAGAAACAAGGCCAAACTATCAGCTGAGCTTTCATAATTAATAGTGTCTCTGTGTCATTCTTTGTGAGCTGATGGCCCCGAAAGAAAAATTCATCTATAAAGAATAAATTAAAAAACAAAACATGGGTGAGAATTGACTTTGTGGTAAAGGCTTTCGTATGATCACAGTATCTGTAAGAACAGTGTGAGGTATGAGTCCCTGGGTCTACTGAAATCAGGTCTTTCTGCACAGAATAAAACAGATGAGCCTTCAGTTGTGGAAAACTTTCCTAGTCAAGTACCAGCAACATTTCCTTCCACTTCAATTTGATGACGTACCTTCAGCTGAGATGTATGCGGAACCATTGCTCACACAGCACTCCTAAGGGTTCTCACCAGCGTGAGCTTGCTGGTGAGATGACAACAGTGACTTGCGCAGGAAGCCCTTCCCACATTTGGGACAGACAAAAGGTTTCTCACTACTGTGAGTTCTACGATGTACTTGCAAAGAAGATCTGCCGCTGAAGGCTTTCCCACATTCAATGCACACGTATGGTTTCTCACCTGTGTGGATTCTCTGGTGCTCATTCAGTTGGGCTTTAGATGACATGGCTTTCCCACAGTCACTGCAAGTGTAAGGCCTCTCCCCAGTGTGAATTCTCTGATGTGTGCTGAGAACTGAACTGTGGCTGAAGGCCTTCCCACACTCAGAGCATATGTAAGGCTTCTCACCAGTGTGTATTCGATTGTGTACTTTAAGGTGGGATTTTCTTCTGAATGATTTCCCACAGTCACAGCATTTGTAAGGTTTCTCACCAGTATGAATTCGATGATGCACGGGCAGGTGGGATTTATTACTGAACAACTTCCCACAGTCAAGGCACTCATAAGGCTTCTCCCCTGTGTGAAACCGACTGTGCTTCTTCAGATCTGATGCATAAACAAACCATTTCCCACAGTGGTTACACATGTAAGGCTTCTCCCCAGTGTGAATTCTCTGATGTGTGGTGAGGACTGACTTTTGGCTAAAGGCCTTCCCACAGTCACAACACACATAAGGTCGCTCACCTGTGTGTATTCGAAGATGTACCTTTAGGTGGGATGCATAGCTGAATGATTTCCCACAGTCATGGCATTTGTAAGGTTTTTCCTTGGTGTGGACTTCATGAGGCACCTGCAGGCTGGATGTACTTGTAAGTGATTTTGCACAGTCAGGACATTCAGAAGGTGTCTCTCCTCTGTTTGTTCCAGGATGAGAACTCAACTCATATTTCTGAAGGAAGGATTTTCCACATATGTGGCAAATAAAAGGTGTCTCTATAGTGTTAGCTGTTTGCTGCTGACACAAAGCTGACTTAGCAGTGAAGACTTTCCCATATTTGGTATATGCAACCGGCTTGTCCTGAGAAAGAATTTCATGCCGTCTAAGTGGTTGCTCAGGGCTGAGAACTTTTCCCAACTCTTGACCTCTGCATGCTTTCTCTTCTCCGTTAGGAACTGTGCACACAGCATCAGAAGGGCCTTGTGTGAAGAACTGACAGGACTCAACAATGCCATGAGACTGCTTTGTAGCACTGTGTTGAAGTTCACTGTTTGCTTGAAAGTTAGGGTTAGGCTGCAAAGCTTTTTCAAATGAGCAACATTTTGAAGATCTGTTTTGTGGAGAAATGAGGTGGAGGCCTAAAGGTGTATGTCCCCCGGTTGAGTCACACTCATAACTACTGTCACATATCAGTGTTTTCTGGCTGAAGAAAGTACCAGAACTCAAGAGTGGGATCTGGTTTTGCTGATCTGTCTTTGTAGGGTTATCATCCTGCCACGGTTCCTCTATAACAGAACGTCTAGTGATTTCTCTTGATACATCATTTGGAAATGCAGCTTTCCGACAAATCTGATGTGGTGAGCCATGCTCTGATTCCCCTGTTAAGAGACGAAGGGACAGACACGGTGAGCATGATGGAGGAGGAGTCAGTCTGAACAAAAAGAAGTCTGTGTCAGGCAGTAATGATGCTGATGGTGGTGACAATGGCAAGAAATGCTACCACAGCCCTATAGCATGCCCACACTCACGGAAGACAGCATCCCTATGTGCCAGGCAGTCACTGTATCTAGGGTAAACGTTAGAATGAATAGTTTTCACTGTATCCAGGGCAAATATTAGAGTGAACAGTTGTCTTCTAGAAGTGTCATTGTGGAAAACAGTGATTGTTTTCCATGGTTTGTAGAACTGTTTTTCTGAGGGGGCATTACAGCATCCACATGACTTTGGTCACAAGATGCTTCCAGCACACCCAAGGCTCTTGAATTATTGGGCACTGCAAAGGTACACAATAAGGACTAAAGTAGCGGGGACATGATGCTTTCCTTTAGAGAAACATGAATGAGAATAAGGACTTTGGTTTGAGGAACTTGTTTACCCAACAAACAACTTTGTGCAACAATCAATAAATATGCCTGTGTGTTGTTCAGGGTTCAGTTCATCAGAGGCTGGTCCTTCCTGCTGCCACACAGGCCTCAACATTTCATCTTGGTGTGACGTCTTTCTTCGACGAACTCACACAACACAGAGCACCTGACACTATGACGTGAATACATGAGCTCACTTAATCCCCACAACCATCCCACGATGCACCTGCACCTACACTCCTTGTCCTCGTGAGGAAACGGAAGCTTTGGTCAGTAGCCAAGATGACTTACCAACTTACACAGGAGGCCTGCGCTATAGACGGAGAAGAAGAAGCAGTAAGGAGAAAACAGGCTTCACTAGCACTGTCGATGGGCAGAAGGCGTTAGAGGGAGGGCTGTAAGCAGACATCACTAGCTCTACAGAAAAGGCCTGACCATTTTCTCACCTGGCCAAGGTTTTTTGAAACATTTTTTCTTTCCCTTTGTTTGTAAGGATTAGCTACATACTTCACCCTCCCGCAAGCCTTCCCTCTGAACTTTACATCCCTACTTTTTTATTTTTTGTAACTTATTTATCTGTTTAATGTGTTCGTGTTCATGGGTATATATTTGTTTACTCATGCATGTGGAGGCCAAAGGCTCAGTGTCTTCTTCACTCACTTTCAACCTTATTTTTTGAGGCAAGGTCCATCACTGAATCTAGAAATCGCCAATTCAGCTAGACTGAATGCTAGAAAGGCTCTGGGCTCCTTTTGTCTCTGGCAACCCAGCACTGAGATCACAGGAGTGCGCCACTGTGCTGGTTTTGATGTGAGGGACTAGGCCTGGGTCCTCATGCCTGCAGAGCAAGCACTTTACCAACTGAGCTGCCTGCCAGACTGCCCTACTTTCGTTCTTTTGTGTATGGGTGTGTTAGCCTGTGTGTTTACTTATGGGGACAGAGGTGGACTTTAAGTATCTTCTTCTTATGGTTCTCCAACTTTTCGTGTGTGGTATTTGTGTACCCACCTTTGCATGTACATGTGGAAGCCTGAGACCAACTTTGGGTATCTCTCTCTATTGCTTTCCATTAATTAATTAATTTAGCTAGTTAGTTTTTGAGACAGGGTGTCTCACTGAATTGAGAGTTCACTATTTCCACTGGACTGGCTATCAGGCCACTGACAGCTTACCACTAGTGCTAGAGTTACAGGGACACAGGCTTTTATTTGGGAGCTAGGAACACACACTCAGGTCCTTCTCATTGCACAGCACTCATGTTTCTCACTGAAGCATCTCACCAGCTACAACCATCTTATTTCCTTTGAGACACGCTCACTGGACTTAGAGGATACTATTTTGGCTAGACTGGCTGGTAGACCAAGAAACTGACTATTGTCTTCCCACTCCCATCCCTTAGAGCGGGAGTAACAAACTGTAAATACAAACCCTACACACCACTGTCTTCACTTTTCCTTTTGATACTATATTGTCCAGCCGTCAGCATCCAGCTGCAATATTATAAACTTTGCACCACAAGGATTCTGAAAAGCTTCTCCGTAAGCTGCGAATATTGGGTTGAAAAGATGGCTTAGTGGTTAAGAGCACTTGCTGCTCTTGCAGAAGACGCAAGTTCGGTTCCCAGCACCCATATGACCACTCACAACCATCTGTAATTCCAGTTCCAGAGGATTTAACACTCTTTTATGGCTCTGCAAGCACCAGGCCCATACATGATACACAGGCATACATGCACGAAAAGTATTCATACATATAAAATGAAAATAAATACCTCTTAGGAATAAATTTTATTTCTCCACTATATCTCAATAACCTCAATATAAAAATGGTCAGTTACTCCTAACTCTGAGCACTTACTCATCCCCTAACTCAGTGGCTCTCACTGTGGGTCATGACTCCTTTTGGGGCTTGAATGACCCTTTCACAGGGGTCACATATCAGATATTTACATTATGATTCTTAACAGTAGCAAAATCATAGTTACAAAGTTATAAATAATTTTATGGTTGGCAGTCACCATAACATAAAGAACTGTATTAAGGCCAGGTCGTGGTGTCGCACACCTTTAATCCAGCCACAGGAGGCAGAGGCAGGTGGATCTCTGTGAGTTCGAGGCCAGCCTGGGCTACCAAGTGAGTTCCAGGAGAGGTGCAAAGCTACACAGGGAAACCCTGTCTCAAAAACCAAAAAAAAAAAAAAACCAAAAAAAACAAAAAACAAAACCCAAAAAACCAAACCTATATTAAAGGGTCCCAACATTAAGAAGGTTGAGAAACACTGCTCTAAATTAACCAAGTTTACTTGGTCTCATCCTTTATTCCAATTCAAAATTGCTTTATGAATAACCAGTCCATGTGCCCTCAACTCCCATGTCACCTCCCATTTAGGGTGAGGCTACTTCATTCGAGTTCCATTCTCTACATGCCCATGGTGACGGCTGCATTCCAGCAGCTTTCCCTCAATCACACAGGACAAAGGCACTAAGGATGCTTTCCTGATTCTCACGCTGTTACACCACACCATCCATTACAACCTGTTTCCTTCCATTTACTTTAGCAGACACTGAAAAATCTTCTACAGTAGGGAAAATGGTATATCTTTTGCTTATCTTTGGAAATTCAGCACACGTAACTCTTTGTTTGCTGAGACTGCTGTCCACGGGGCTTAACTTCTGATGCAACGAGACTGAAAACGGAGAAGTCAATCTCATCAACAGATTGTATGCAATGGGGAAGAGCAGCAGAGCAGACATTAACAGAGACCCAGCTCTTCCTGGCTCAGAGCACAAGGAAGAAAAGCACCCAAATTTGCAAACTGGAAATATCTGGCCAGCAGACAGGCTGGTGAATTCTACATCATACAGAATGACTGAGTATTTGCACCAAATCTACCAGGAAGAAGAGGAATAAAATAGAAACGTTTGCTCAAAAAAGATGCTGATAGAACGTTAACTGAACTCTTAAGTGAAATCCAAATCTCATTAGGAACAAAGAATCTAAGGAAATAGGGAATTAGTTTGTACTGATCTTAGCAGAATTAAGAAACAGTCATGTACACTGTATACTGGAAAATAAAAATGAGCAGGAACTGTGAAGTAATAAACTCAAGGACAAGAGCCAAGAAACTAGTTTCTCATAGGAAAGCACTTTCTAACTTGGATGATAATGACTCTAGTTTCTCAGGTCTCAAAAATAAGGAAAGGGGACCATTCACAGGACCAGTCCTCCAAACAGCTAGACATGGCAGCAGGTTTACCATACACAGAGACTGCAGAGGCTAACACAGAAATCACCACAATTCAGACGTGAGGCCTGTCCTGGTTTCATTTCGATTGCTGTGATAAAACACCCTGACAAGAAGCAATTTAGGGGAAAAGGACTTATTTTACCTTACCATTCTAGGTTACAGTCCATCATTTCCGGGAATTCAAGGTGGTGGGAAGCTGAAGCAATTGGCTGCATCACAGGAGAGAAAGGCTGAGTACATGCATATCTATTGCTCAGCTCACTGTCTGTACTCCTGCATCGTATGACCCAACTCCAGGGCACGGTGCTGCCCACAGAGCTGGGTCTTCCCACATCGATTAATGGAATTCCCAGAGACACGCCCACAGGCCAACCTAATGTAGACAATTCCTCATCAAGACTCTTTCTAGGGGTTGGGGATTTAGCTCAGTGGTAGAGCGCTTGCCTAGCAAGCACAAGGCCCTGGGTTTGGTCCTCAGCTCTGGAAAGGAAAAAAAAAAAAAAGACTCTTTCTAGGTGGTTCTTCATTTATCAACTTGACAACACTAGCCACAGGAGGACCAACAGCACGTCTCTAAAAGGCAGCTCCTGTAAGAAAGTAGGACTGGGCCCACAGGATAGCTCAGTGCTTGCTGTCAAGACCGATGATCTGAGTTTGATCTCTAGGACAGAACTGACTCCCTAAAGGTCGTCCTCAGACCTCCACAGGGGTGAGTGGAATGTGCACACCCAGGAACATAAAAGTATACATAAATGCAGTAAAAAGTGGTTACAGGAGAACATATAAAACAGGAATATGGTGATGCTAAATTAGGACACAAAAGAAGAGCCAGGATGAAGAAGAACACTAACGAAGGGATAAATAAATGTGTGAAAGAATTAGAAGACCACAAACTGACAAAGCATACAAAAAATAATATATACATTGAAAATCTGGTTACATAACAGATACAATGAGATGCTTAAATAGTTATGAAAATATCACAGGAGGGCCCGGAGAGATGGCTCAGTGGTTAAGAGTATCTGCTGTTCTTCCAAAGGACCTGAGTTCAGTTTCCAGCACCCACATGGGTGCTCATAACCACCTCTAACTCTAGTACTCTTCAGGCCTCTTCTAACACACACACACACACACACACACACACACACACACACACACACAAATACAAAACCAAGGAAACTTTTTTTTTACTCATTGCACAAGCAATATAGTAACCACATTGATAATGTCAACTGTTGACAGCTAAGATGCACAAACAGAACTATGTGTGATTTCTTCATGTTTCATGACGTGCACACCTCGATTATTAATTTGTACAGACCATTAAGCACATATCCAGTAACCACCTTTCTGTCCCTGTGAGAGACTCCTAATAAAATGTACAGTGGAAACTGGGGGTAAAGGGCAATCTGGGTGCTCACTCCTGAGGGATGAGTAGGTCAGTAGGCTGATTACACCTCTCAACTATCTACCTCCACTTGGCAATAGTCACTCACCTCGACACTGACACATCTGGTGTGGGAAATCAACTTTCTTCATCTTGAGGATGGCCTCTGGCCTGGGATACCCTGTGAATTGGAAGGATACTGGATTTGTTACATCTTCTTAGAGGGTAGCCAATGAACTCTGTACTGGCTAACTGCAAAAGTCAACATTAAGTACTGCATGCAAAGTAACATATAAAAGGTGCCCAACAGGAGTGAAGCCAGAACAAAACAACCTAGAAATTAAGACATATTTCTGATATTCCACCAAGTTTTGCAAAGAGAAAAATATGAGGCCCATTCTGGACCCCCAGACCAGCTGTGCTCACCCACTGCCAAGAGATGGCTGTAGATCTCCAGCATCACGTCCTGGTACAGGCGTCTCTGGGCAGAGTTCAGCTGCTGCCACTCCTCCTGGCTGAAGTTCACGGTCACATCCTCAAAGGATACCAATCTCTATAACAGAAAGATACAATAAGTAATCATGTGTTTTTAGTAATTCCTCGCCCCCCAGAAGTTCCATTTAAACTTTCCACAAAAATACTGATTTCACATTTGACATCCACGCATAAAGACAGTATACAGAAATATCCTGCCATGTGATTTCTCACTCACCCCCACCCTCATGAAGGACAGAATTTCTCTAGAATTTAAGCAGGATGACAGCTACTAAGCCACATTATGCTTGTCTAGAGTTGTGTGGGGTTCCTGCAGTTCAACACTACAGTACGAGCTTCTACTCTTGGAAAAACTCAGACTGGTAAGACAGCAAACATAAAGAATTAGCATGGGCTAACAAGGAACAAGTTACAAATGTACACAAAGAAAATGTTGGGAGGGAAATTAAGGAATGGCTGTCGTGCTCTGTAGAGCACAGCACCTTGAACTGTAAATGAGGTGCTTGAACTAGGATAGAACACCATTTTCCAAGAAGGAATGGGAGCGAAACTGGAGAGGCAGGAAGCCCACAGTGAATTCAGAGCAACAAGAGGGCTCTGTGCCAGGTTCGGAAGCAATAAAACCCCAGCAGCTAGACAACTGTGGGGGTCACTTAGAGGCACAGCTTTCACAAGCCATCTCCCATGCTAGAAGTCAGTAACACAACTGCCCAAACTGTCCATGCCTCTGGAGGCCACTCCTCATCTGCGATCCCATAATGAAGCCAAAATAACCTCTGGTTCACCGACCTAGACTTGGGTGCGCCTACTTCTCTGACCTGCCAGTCCTCTCCAGACAGAGAGGCTGACTAGAAACAGGGTTCCCGAGGACATCATACAGATGGGCAGATAAACCTAAACCCAAGAAGCAGCACAATGGACATGTCGCAAGAAGATGAGGAAACGCTGAGGTTTCAGTCCTCTGGGCTTCACTCTTAGCTGGAGAATCAAGGTTGCCTCAGGAACAGAGCTTACAATCTGGAACTTCCAATGTCTACACTCCAGTTCTGAGGCACCTCTCCTCACCTCACATGACCCCTCCTGCTCCTCTGCTTCCAGTCTCTGGAGCTTCTGGCAGAAATTCATGTTGGTTGCCATGTCCTCTGTGGTGTCTACTCTTGGTCTTGGCTTTCCTCAGGATTCGGGTGAGCATGTGGAGCCGCTGAGTAAAGCTGACAAGCAGAACTCAGCTTGGTTGTCCTAGAAAATCAGCAGCATGGATGACTTGGCCTGACCCAGGGTTCTACAAAGACACAGAAAGTCCTGGGAAGTCAGTGACTGTGGGACACTCACCTAACATTTTCATGTGAAGTTTTAGCCCTACCTGACAGGCATCATACAAACGTTACGGAGTAGTGGACAAAGTTAAGAAAATGCCAACTCTGCCTCCTGAGTACTGGGATTAAAGGTGTGTACCACCATGCCTGGCTCAATTCTCAATTTTATGAAGATCCAGAAAACAAACAAAAAGAGCACAGTTTTGAACTAAGGGTTGTAAAGAATTCACTGCAGATTTCCCACCCTTTAACTGTGAGAAGAGAAGATATAAAGCAACGTGAAGTTTCCAAAGGAAGATGCAGATGTTCATAGACATTGGGGATCAAGGCCTTCCACCTGTCTGGCAGAGAAGAAAATACAAATAAAAGAATATTCGGCCGGGTGGCGGTGGCGGCACACGCCTTTAATCCCAGCACTCGGGAGGCAGAGCCAGGCGGATCTCTGTGAGTTCGAGGCCAGCCTGGTCTACAGAGTGAGATCCAGGAAAGGCGCAAAGCTACACAGAGAAACCCTGTCTTGAAAAACCAAAACAACAAAACAAAACTACTCTTTCTGTTTAGTGGCATTCTATCCTACCTCAGGCTTCTCATTTACAGTTAAGCTGCTATGCTCTATGGAGAAGGACGGCTGCTCCTTTATTTGTCCTGCCAACATTTTATGTATATTGGTAAAAGTGCTCCTTTGTAGCCCATACTGAGTCTTTCCCTTTGCTGTTTTACATGTCTGATCCAAGTTGACTCCCAGCACCCACGTCGGTGGCTCACAACCACCTGTCACTCAAGCTCCACGAGGATCTGAAGCCTTGGGTCTGCACTTAGCACACAATCATGATTAAAAGTTGAAAGAGGGTTGGGGATTTAGCTCAGTGGTAGAGCGCTTGCCTAGCAAGCACAAGGCCCTGGGTTCGATCCTCAGCTCAAAAAACAAAACAAAACAAAACAAAAAAAACCACAAAAAACAAAACAAAACAAAAAGAGTTGAATGAAATCTGACTAAAAGTCAGCAAGTGTCAACTCAATTTTATTTAATTTTCACTCAGTACTCTCAACTGTATGTCACAGCATTAGAGTAGAGTACCTGGTTTTTAAGAGGTGAATGAGGCTGTGTGCAGTGGTCCATAATCGGACTCAAGGTCACTAAGTGCAAGTACAGGGGATGAATCTCTCTCCTGCCTCACACCATTCCTGTTATCATGAGGCAGATTAGCAAGACAATTCTGGTGACATAGGAAGGGAAGGCATGGGAGGGAAGAGAGACCTTGTCCTAGGGTCTGACCTGCCCTCTGTGCTGTGAAAGATGTGAAACCTCATGTGCTGCTGAAGCCCAAACATGTTTCGCTTACTGAGAACACACAGAAGAATAAAGGCAGCAGTTTCTGGAATTGAAGATGACTTCATCTTTGGGCCTTGAAGGGGGATGTATTAATCCTGCCAGGAGACTATAAGTCTGGCTTACAGAGCGAGTTTCAGGATACATGGAAAAACCCTGTCTTGAAAAGCCATAAATAAATAAATAAATAAATAAAATCTGCTTTGCAACTACTCACAATTCTACTCCTTAAAAGGGCCCTAAGAAATGGACTGCTCTCTTTAACCCTACTTAGGAGGCAGTCGCTGGTCAGTTCTTGGGTACACCCCAATAAAAATAAAGCCTGCTTCAAATCTGACTCAAAATTTTGGAAGTGATCTTATAGTCTCCTGGCAGGATTAATACATCCCCCTTCAAGGCCCAAAGATGCAGTCATCTTCAATTCCAGAAACTGTAAAGCCCCTGAGAACAGACTGCTCCCAGGGGAGGACAATTAGGCATGAGGATGAGGCTTCACTATACAGCAGAAATAAACACCAAAAAGGAAACGAAACAGGTTGGTCTCTTTGGGCCGGGGACAAGGAACAGATTAACCACGTAAAGAACATTCTGCAGGACTGGGCTCAAAAAAGACAGGCAGGACCACACACACCGCGCCCAGGACTTCTTAATCATCTATGTACACGTCAAAACAAAAATGGAGGCTGTTGGCTATTGTCCTCCTTCTACACTAAGCAGCCTCCAAAGGGTGGTTAGGAGCCACCACATCCTGCCTGATAACTTAATTATGCAAAACTCCAGACCAGCAATCCCAAACCTCTGTGTCACTACAACAGACTGCGCTCACTGGGTTCTTTACCTCCTCTGCCTCCTCTCTCTGCTTTCCACATGACTAGTCTTTTCAATAGGGGTTCCTGACCACCGTCAATCTGTTGAGTCCGCAGGAGGCCAACCACTTACTCTAACGCCTGTTTACAGCACCATGCTCTCAACAGCTGGTCACAGAGCCTGGCCACGTCCACAGGCTCCTAAAGCCAGGGCAGCACGGACCCACCTACACACTTTCAAGGACCCCAATCCTCAAAACTGGCCACAGGAATTATAAGTTTTAATTTTTTTCTTTCTCAGCAACAGCTCCCTGTGAGAAATATAATGCGATTAGGGAAATGGCTCGAAGCCATGGTCCCCAACACCTGCACAAAGGCTCCTTCCTCTCCTAGCTCTGCTCCCTGGATCCCACAGCTGCGAGCTCGCAGACTGTACCACCCCTTTCATCAATTCCTGACACTGCTTAGGCTTGGGCAGACCGAGGGTACTGCAGCCTGGGTGTAAGTCAAAACCGTGAATAAGCTCACTTTCTATTTTCATCTACTTTTTCTCCTCTCGCAGACGGACCCAAGCCAGTCAAGGGCTATGCAAACACTCCCAGTACAGAGAGCGGCGGTCGCCCTCACAGACGCCCTCACACCAGCCCCAGGCTCACAACAGCAGGCACCTTCGCCGCCCTCAGCAACCCTGCCCTCCCGACTCCTACAGGACGCCCAGCCCAGCTCCAGCCCCAGCAGCCTTCTCAGCCGCCACTCAGCGCAAACCAGCGCTCGGCAGCACAGCATCCTTCCCGCACCACCGCCACTCACCTCCCACTGCACGGCGGAGAACTCTGCACACCGCACGCGGGGGCCGCGACTTCCGCCCACGAACCCTCAGGATTCCCCAGGTTCAGAATCCGAACTTCCACGGCGTCCTGGTAACGATAACATCAACTAACCACGTGAAGATCTAAGCGGAAATGAATACTCTAGGACACTTCTGGTCACACTTCAGCCTTTTTTTCCCCCCGGCGGAAGTCGGTATTGCAAGTTGCCACTACTGCTTGCAAAGTTACAAAGTAGTGTTGCGCATGCCCACCACCATGTGGGAGGTTATGTTTTGCCAATAGTTATAATGGTGTACATTCTGGTTCTTCCCTACCCCCATCCTCCGCCCCAGACGTTGTCATGGCCACGTCCATGTTCCAATTTTGCGAAAGTCACTGTCAGAGTACACATTTCCGAACATCCTTGAGTCATGTGGAATGTCACAGACTTTAAAAGTCTGAATCTGTCACATATTGTAAGGAGATTTATTTTCTACGTGGGTATACACGTATCTAAGAGAGTGATACCGCATATTGCTAAAGTTTCTCTGTATTTTCACATGGGCTTGCTTTCCTTTTATTATGATTTTCTAAAATTTGAAAAATTGGAAGGGTTATTGGGAAACAGGAAGCGAATCAATGGGGAACATTGAAGTCTGAAATAAACCTTGTACACCATCCTGGGAACATGTCATGGTTCCCTGAGGAAAAACATCTATCCTCACTTAGAAGTGTAACAACAAAACGAACAGTGCATAATAGAAACAATGTAGAACAGGCTGGTAAGGAGCAAAAATGTGGAGACGCCAGTCAAATAGGGAAAAATACCCAGAACAGTAGAATGAAAAGTTGAAGTGGCCGCTTTCTGACTCGGGCAGGAAAACAGCAGCAGATGACTTCCCAGAAGTCAGTAGGTTTTCTGTATCTCCACCAACACAATCAGCCAGATCAAGCCAAATCACAAAAGTAAAAGACGGGGTTTATTTTGGGTAGAGCAAGTTCCAGGGCCCTACAGACAGGAAGGAAGAGAAGGGAGGAAAGTGAATATGTGCACACCTTGTGGGAATGGAGAGAGGGAGAGCGGAAGAGAGAGGAAGGGGAGGGATTTTTCCTTAAAATGAGGCTTTTATGTCAGGACGCAGGGCTGCCCCAAGGGGTGGGTTTCTGTAAGGAACATGTAAGACCTAGGGTGAACAAACCTGGTTAGGAGTGATAAGCAATACAATGATGTAAGAAAACCACAAATGGAGTAGTGATAAGCTATAAGCTATGTGTGGAAGTAGGGGTAAGACTATAAACCTAGCCAGAAAGGGATATAAAAGATGAAGTCTCAGACCCGACCAACAGAGATCGTCAGACCCTCGAGTGAGACGACTCTCCTCCGCCAGAGACGTGAGATCCTGTCCCCAGTACAGACGTGGCTGACCAGAGGAAGGCTGACCCAAGGTCCAGAGACATGGCGAGACCTGTACACCTGGAGAGGTACTCCCGCTTCCATTTGGAAGACAGGATAAATAATTGCTGTGTAAGGATTCTGTCCTTAATTCCATCATCAGCCTGTGATGGCAGACCAGCCTAAAAAGCAGGCGTGCTCTCTGTGTGCCCCCTTTCCCTTTCCCACACTCTCTCCTCTGTCTGTTCTCTCTCTCTCTCCCAATAAAGCTCTAAAAGGAAGCTATGGTACACTGACTCTCCCCTCCAGCACTCTCCTCTGTCAGCATGGCCGCCTCACGGTGGCGACCAACCACGAGCGCCACCAGCGCTGCCACCTTAGCCAACAGCTTGTAATCTTACTGTGTGAATAAGAGTGTTATACCAAGTCTGAATCAAGAGTGATTATTCCTCCCCTGTAACTGGGGTATGTACTCGCTACAGTTTCCAAGGGGCAGGTCAGAATACTAACACAGGGATTCTCAATGAGAAAAAAGTGAGAGGGAGCATAGATCTGAGAATCATAAGGAGACACCTCAGAGCTTGTCCATGACCATATTTGCTCCCACAGAAAAAAAACTGTGTGGTGATGCCAAAACAGCTTGACCACACAGCTGCTATGACAGGCTTACTGGCAGGCAACACCCAGATCCAGGAAAAGCCATAAGCTGATGCCCCCAGGAATGGGCTGGGGATGGGAAGTACCTGACATTCCAAACATTCCAACCACTAGATAATGTTAGGTAAGATGGCCAGATACCCTTGAGCCTAACACACACCTATTTCTCCTTTTTGCTGAGAACCCCCAGACAAATGTCAGCCAACCAGGGTTCTGAAGCCTGGAAATCCCTTCACCCCAACCTCTACTATGATAAAACAAAAAAAACCAACCCTACCCAATCTGGGCTCAGGGCTCTCTGCTCTCACTACTGTGTTAGATAGACAGACAGAGAGACTTTTACATACAGGATATGGTCTCCGTGGTGGTCTTTTGAAGACCCCCATATTCTGCATAACAAAAGCCAGCATGAGATAAGCTTTCCAAGAGAAGAACGAGAAATATGGGAGCCAGTATGAGAACAAGGGAATAAACAAGGGTATAAAGCTAGGAATGGTAGATTTTGCTGGTTTTGTCAACTTGGCAGGAACTGGAAGTTACCTGGGAAACAAGCCACCAGGCCTACCTGTGAAGTTTTTTGTTTTGTTTTGTTTTGTTTGTTTTTTGTTTTTAAGATTAGCTGGGCGGTGGTGGCGCACGCCTGTAACCCAGCACTCGGGAGGCAGAGGCAGGTGAGTGAGTTCGAGGCCAGCCTGGTCTACAGAGCGAGTTCCTGGACAGCCTCCAAAGCTACAGAGAGAAACCCGGTCTCGAAAAACAAAAACAAAACAAAAAATTAGATTAGCCCCGAGGCTTGTCTATAAAGTGTTATTTTGATCAGGTTAACTGAAGTGAGAAGATATACACTAAAAGAGAGTGGCACCAATTCCTGGGCTTGGTGTTAGTTATTATGGCACTCTTACTCATGAGGAACACGTCCCGAACACGACAAGACCACAGAAGAGTTTTTATTAAAGAGGACAGAAATGTGACAGGCCTGTGTGAAACACACGTGGGTGAGGAGATAAAGGGGGCTCATGCAAGATGGCACTGGCTTGATAAAGGTTGGGCCGCGCATGCGTACAGGAACTCATGTGGGTACTCCACGCATGTGCATAGATTACATGGCTGAGCGTGCTTTACGCAACCACGTAAAGCCACAGAGTCCGGGTCCCACAAGATGTCTGACCCAGAGATGGCTATTTTGAACCGGAAATAGTTATGCGGTCCGCCAGGCAGGCCCAACTGTGTGGACATGTAATTTTCTATCACTTGGGTCTTAGAATTCATAAAAAGGAGGTTGCTCAGTGGTTAGAGCACTGGCTGCTCTTCCTTAGGACTCAGGACCCAGTGCCTACATGGAAGCACACGTTAGTTATTTGGCAGTGCTCTTCCCCTGAGAGGAAATGTCCCAAAACACGACAAATCCACTAACAAGAGTTTTATTATAGGAAAGAAAGGGACAGACATAAACAGGCCTGCGGAAATACACGTGGTCAAGAAAGAAAGAAAGTGAGGCCAGGGAACATGGCGCCGGCTTATAAAGGCTGGGCTGCGCCTGTGTACACGGACTTATGTGGCTACTCCACGCATGCGCATAGATCACATGGTTGCACTGCGCACTTTACACAACCATGCAAAGCCACGGGTCCTGGTCACGTGAGATGTTTTGACCCGGAAATGGCTATTTTGAACTGGAAATAGCTAGGCGGAAGTGTCTAGGTCCGCCGGGCATGCCCAACCGTGGGGGCGTTTGTGAATTCATATCAACACACATGTTTGGAACTCCAGTCTCAGGGAATCTGATGGCCTCTTCTGGCCTCTGGACACCAGGCATGCATGAGGTACACAGATGTGCATGCAGAGAAACCACCCATACACAAAACAACTGTGAGTGGGTTCAGCTCCGACACTGGCCAGCATGACTGACTCTACAAAGAAGCCAGTTTCCACAAGGCACTTTCTGAGCTTCTAGAAGGTCACGAATGAGCATTATCCACACCAGCAAAACTGGGCTGTGAAAGCACTAACATAGGTTCATGAGTATTCTGGACTTCTGTGTCTGTCAGATGGTCCCTTGAAGATGATGATCCCATGGCGATCAACACTGCTCGACAAAGTTCTAGCATCTCAATATTGCAGACCACACTTCTCTAGCACTTTACTTTCATATTTAATGATTTTAAATATTAATGCCTTTCTCTTTGGAAAATTTTTTGCGGGCTTTGCTAAAGGATGAAAATGTGTACAATGGTAGCCTCTCTAAACAAAGTAATTCTTTGGAAAAAAAAAATTCCCTCCATTTTGGAACCAGGAATTCCATTATGTCCTCCTTATTACACCAAAAACTGGAAAGTTAGAGATTTACTAGGTGGGGCTGGAGATATGGATCTAAGACTAAGAGCACTGGCTGTTCTTCCAAAGTTCCTAAATTCAGTTCCTAGCAACTACATGGTGGCTCACAACCACCTACAATAAGATCTGGTGCCCTCTTCTGGGCAGAACACTGTATAAATAAATAAAGAGATTTACTAGACACACCCAGTCCCAAGGATGAAATGCCCACAATTCATATCCAGAGCCTGAGCCATTAAGGATAGCAGTTCAGTTAATAAATACAGAGAAATCAGAATGGTACCATACAATGGAAAAAGAGTAAGACATCAGGATCTTTCTTCCCTTTTGGGAGCATTATGAGGGGAACAGGCTCATTTAGTAAGACTAAGACATTGTAGTGTCTGGTCCCCACAAGAAGCCCTTTCCCCAAGGTCAGGTATTTGGATAAGAGTCTACATTCTCAGTCGGCCGGTGGTGGCGCACGCCTTTAATCCCAGCACTGGGAGGCAGAGCCAGATGTCTGTGAGGCCAGCCTGGGCTACCAAGTGAGTTCCAGGAAAGGCACAAAGCTACACAGAGAAACCCTGTCTCGAAAAACCAAAAAAGAGTCTACATTCTCTCAGGGGCTTGAGGAAAGTTCCTGCTTGCTAATGCAGTTTTTTTCCATATCTGTGGCAAGAGGAAATTATGGCCCTTCCATTAATATATGACTGATGCCTATTATCAAGGTCAAGGCCTAGCTACTTCTTCAATGTCTGATTTCAAGCCACAGCCCAGCTCACATGCCCCCTTTCTCCCATTTAATCCTATGTGCAATAAAAGGTATAGTCTTTTCAATTAAACACTGCTGGCGGCTAGGCGGATTCACCCTCAGATCATGTGTGCCTGACTATACCTTCCCCCCACCACCACCAAAGTCTCTGGCAGGAGATGGTGAAGAACCCACTGAAAAGTTGGGAACCCTGTTAGTTATTTAGGTGGCGCTCTTACCCCGCGAGGAACACGTCCCGAACACGACAAATCCACAGAAGAGCTGTTTATTAATATAGGATAGAAAGAGACGTGACAGCCTGTGTGAAGCACACACAGTGAGTGAGGAGAGAGGAGAGAGAGGAGAGAGGAGAGGAGAGAGGGGAGAGGAGGGGAGAGAGGAGAGAGGGGAGAGGAGAGAGGAGAGGAGAGAGGAGGAGAGGGGAGGGGAGAGGAGGGGAGAGAGGAGAGAGGGGAAAGGAGAGAGGAGAGGAGAGGGGAGGGGAGGGGAGAGGAGAGGAGAGAGGAGGGGAAGGGAGGGGAGGGGAGGGGAGGGGAGAGAGGAGAGAGGGGGGAGGAGAGAAGAGAGAGAAGAGAGACCTGTGCAAAATGGCGCTGGCTTTTTAAAGAGTGAGCTGCGCATGCCTACAGGACCGCATGTGGCTACTCCACACATGCGCATAGATTACATGGCCCTGTGCACTTTACACAACCATGTAAAGCCATGGAGTCCTAGCCACGTGAGATGTTCTGACCTGGAAACGGCTATTTTGAACCGGAAATAATTAGGTGGTCCGCCTGGGCAAGCCCAACCATGTGGACATGTAATTTTCTATCAAACCCCAAACTGGCCACTTTGTCTGTTGTGGTGTTGCCATGCTGTGGACAAGCCCAGCATGTGTAGCCCCCTGTCTTTCACCTACATCCCCTCCTGGACAGAGATGAAAATCAAAGGCTTTGTGCTACTTAAAAATGTTAGTAAACAGGGGCACCACTGATAGAATTTTCCACAAACTTTCCTAGAAGTAGCCTGGTAGCATGTTGCTAAACTATCATGCAAGCAAAACAAAACCATTTTTATATGACTGACCAGCTGTTTCTTTGGAAATACTGTCACAGCTAGTCTTGCTGACTGTTGACATTTGCTCACAGGAGAGGCAGGAAGTTCATTGGACTCCTACTCTTGTATCTTTCTACCAGCTGCTCCTTCTGGGCAATTGCAGTTCTGCCCTAATAGCATGTGGTCTCATAGAGAGGCTAGGATATTAGGACGGGGGCTCCACTTATGTGCCTATGGGAAGCCTTTATCTATACAGGATAAAAACCTCCAGTGAAGCTCCTTTAGGGTCACCTCTGCTTCTTTAAGTGACTCTTCATCCATACTCTTTTAGTCAGTTCAATAAACTCGTTCCCCAGGGTGAACGATTGTGAAACTGAACCTTGGAGTGTCATTGGGATCATATGTTCCCCCAAGTCTTACAGCATAAGTCTTGTACTATTGTAGAGGCTTACCTCAAAACATGCATGTTCAGGTGGAACCTCCAGCTGGTCTGTACACAATCCCGAAAGCCCTGTTCCCGTCTCTCTCCAAACCACGCCCACTCAGAGAATCTCCAAATAAAGGAAAGGCCAGTTCTGAGTTCTTGGTGGCTACTGCAGCATCCTCTCCTGAAGTTGTCAGCTGCTCAAGTCCCCTCCTAAGCACTCTGCTATAGCAGGAATCTTAAAAGTCCTTATCAATAAAATCAAACCTGAGGCCAGGTATTGGGGTGAATGCTGGAAGATCAGAGACACAGAACAAGCCACAGCTTCCTCACCTCCCCAGTTCCTCAGCTGGTCTTGTTCCCTCAGACTGCAGGCTTCTGAGTCCTCATCTGAATGGGTCTCAGCTGAACTGTGCTGCTCAAAGCCTAAAAGCTTAACCAGCCAAATGCTTAATTAGCCAATTGCTTAACCAGCCAAATGCTACTAGTTTCTGGTCTTCACGCCTTATATATCTTTCTCTTTCTGCAGTCACTCCCTGGGATTAAAGGCTCGCTTTCTGGGATTAAAAGAGTGTGTCTCGATGCTGGCTGTATCCTTGAACACACAGAGATCCGCTTAGCTCTGCCTCCCAAGTGCTGGGATTAAAGGCGTGCACCACCACCGCCCAGCTTTTACTATGGCTTGCTCTGACCCATTTTCTAGCCACCATTTTTGGCTCTGTATCTAGTGGCTGTCTAGATGAATTTATTAGGGTGCACAATATTTTGGGGAACACAATACCACCACACTCAGCTTTTGACCATACTTGGGCATAAACCTCGCTTGTGGCAGACATGCCATCACCCCTTTTGTACAACCTATATAATCTCTTTGCTTTAGTTTGGGCATGTGACTTCTCTGGCCTTGATCTCTGGAACTGGAGAAATCGCTACGGAGTTGCTTTGCTCAAATAAACCTGTTGTATTTTTTCAGTTCAACATGATCTGGCTTACTGAGTAGGCAGAGAAACCTATTATCAGAGGGCAGAAAACCTATTAATGTATCTTATACAAAAATAGTTATCTTACTATTATGTATTAGAGGCTTATCTCAATGTTTATTCATGCCTAGAAATTGACAGTCCTTAAAATGTCTACTACAATATAAACATTTTGTGCTTCTTCTAAGATAATTATTACATTCCATCATTCATAATCATTTAAGCAATATTTTAAATAAACTTTTTCTTAACTATGAAGTATAATATAATTGGGTCCCTTTTATTGTGTATTCAAATATGACTGTAGATCCCAGAAGACAGCCTTGGATGTGTGTATGTATGCATGCCACTTGGAAGTGTGGCAGCCATGGGACAACTTTTGACAGTTGACTAACTCCTGCTACCATATGGGGCCTTGGGAACAAGTATCTTTAGGTGTTGAGCCATCTTGCCAGTCCTATCTACATTTTTAGAGATGCTGTCTTTCATTCAACAGAAACTCACCAATTACACTATGATAGCTGGCCAGTGAGCCCCAGGGATCACCTACGACCTTGACCCCAGTGCTAGTATTACAAGCACACACCAACACAATAGACTTTTTATGTGGGTTCTTGCAAAAGCAAGCACCATAGAAGCTGAGCTATATAATTAGACCCCTAATTATGTCTGTTATAAAATACTATATTTCATATAAGTCAAGCAAAATATTACAGTGAGCAATATGGGTGTGGTTGACTTGATGGTAAAGCTGTTTATACAATCATGGAGTCTGTAAGAACAATGCTTGGTTATGTGTTCTTGAATCTATTGCGATTTGACAGGAGTATTTATTTATTTGTTTGTTTGTTTGTTTGTTTGTTTATTTAATTTATTATTTGGTGTTTTGAGACAGGCTTTGTCTGTGTGACAGCCCTGGCTGTCCTGGAACTCACTTTGTAGACCAGGTTGGCTTCACACTAAGAGATATGTCTGCTTCTGCTTCCTGCATGCTGAAATTAAAGGCATATGCCACCATACCCAGCTTGACATGATTTTAGGAAAGATTTACTTATTTTTATGTGTATGAATAGTTTGCCTGCATGTATGTATGTGCCGTGTATGAGTTCCTGGTACTCAGGGAGGCCATAAGAGGGTACCAGACCTCTGGAACTGGAGTTATAGATAGTTGTCAGTTGCCATGTAGGCACATGCTGGCAACTGAACCCTGCCTGGTCTTAACCCAAAATAGCAAGTACTGTTAACTTTATCACCCCAGCTCCTAATCTAAGCAGATTTGGAAGGGCTGCTTGCATTCACAACACACAGGTGTCTTTACAGCATGGTTGCAAGGTACTCCAGGAGCTTAATGATTTCCCACAGTCATAGTAATGGTCATATTTCTCTATGTGTAGCTTTTATGATGCACCCTCCATTGACATGTATTATCAAATGACTTCTCAGTGACAGCATCACTATAATTTCTTTGCAAGGTGAGTTTGCTGGTGAGATGCTGTGGTAGTTTGAAAGAAGATGGCCCCCAAATGGAATGGCACTATTAGGAGGTGTGGCTTTGCTAGAGTAGGTGTGGCCGTGTTGGAGGAAGTGTTACTATGAGGATGTGCTTTGAGGTCTCCAGTGCTCAAGCTACACTCAGAGTGGTAGATGCTTCCTGTTTACTGCAGATCAAGATGTAGAACTCTCAGCTCCTTCTCCAGCACGTCTGCCTGCCTGCTGCCATGTCTCACCTTAATGATAATGGATTAAACCTTTGAAATTGTAAGCCCCACAATTAAATGTTTTCCTTTATAAAAGCTGCCATGGCCATGTTGTCTTTCCACAGCAGCAGAAACCCTGACTAAGACAGAAGTCAACAGTAAGTTCTACAGGAAGGCCTTCCCACATTTGTCGGGGTCTTCCGCCTTGTGCCGGTCTCCCTAGTATGGACTCACCACACATTCTACTGTGCAAAGAAGACCTGCTGCTGAAAGCTTTCCCACATTTACTGCAGACTTGTGGCTCCTCATCTGTATGAAGTAATTCATGCTCTTTGAGATGAGCCTTAGAAACATGGCTTCTCCACAATCGCTGCATGTGTTAAGTTTCTCCCCAGCATGAATTCTGTGATGGGTACTGAGAACTGACTTATCACGGAAGGCCTTTCCACACTCCGAACACACTTAGAACCAATGTATATTTGATGATGCACTTTTAGGTGGAACATTTTCCTGAGTGACTTCCCACAGCCATGTCACTCATAAGGTTTCTCATTGGTATGAATTTGATGATGCACAAGCAGGTAAGATTTAATACTGAATGATTTCTCACAGAAATGGCATTTGTAAGGCTTCTCCCTTATGCAAAATGAGCCGTGCTTCTTCAGTTCTGATGCTCAAATAAATGATTTTCTACAATCCTTGCATTGGTAAGACTTTTCCCCAGTTTGAATTCCTTGATGTGTGTTGATGACTGATTAAAGGCTGAATGAAATACTTCTAACAGTCAGAACACACATAAAGTCTCTCACTTGTGTGTATTCGATGATGCACCTTTAGATGGGATTCATAACTGAACGACTTCCCACACTCTGGGCATTTGTAAGGTTTTCCTTTGTGTGAATTCTATCATGTACCTGGATGTACAATTAAACATCTGACATTGAGGACATTCATAAAGTTTTTTCACCTATGTGAGTTACTGGATAGTATGGTAACTCTGAGTTCAGGAGGAGGGCTTTCCCACACATTTTACAGAAAAAAAACATGCTTCCCAAGTGTCAGGTGTTCTGTGTTGCATGGGACATTCAAAGAAGGAGAGTCACTATAGAATATAATTTTAGGCTCTCTGTCAGCAGGGAGGAACAGTTTCTGTGAACTGAACCTTGAACTTCCATTCAGAAGCATATTCATTTATTATACACAAAGGTTGTGTTTGGGGACAACAAGTTCCTCATAGCAAAGCCCCTTTTATCTATTCTATATATTCCTTGAAGGAAATCATCACACTCCCAAAACCTTTAGTCCTTATTGTATACTGTTTGCAGTACCCAGTAACTCAATACCCCAAGCACGCCTGGATAGTCTTGTGACTAAAGTCATTTAATGGATGGAAAACTCCTTCAGAAAAACAATTCTTTAAATCATAGAAAGCAATCACTGTTCTCTACTATGATTTCTTCAATGTCTAGGTGTTGTGCTGTTCTGTGTTTTGTGGGTCAGTTGAAGAAAGAGGTCACTTCAAGATGAAATTTTAAGGTCTGTGTGGCAGCAGGAAGGTCCATCCTCTGATGAGCTGAACCCTAAACAGCTGTACAAAGACATATATATTGGTTGTTACATTTGAAATTTGTTTTTGGGTAAAGTATTTTCTCAAAACAAGGTCCCTAATCTAATCTATTTGTCTCTCTAAATTAAAGCATCATGTTCTGTAGCTAGAGTTTTCCTGCCTGGCCCACAGTCACCCTTTTCTTTTCTTTTTTTTTTTAAAGGAAGGTTTTAACTTTTACATAGTAAAATTACATATAACAAAACAATTATTAAGCAAGAATTACAGTTACAATATTAAGGAAGATATCCTATCTATCTTATATTTGTGAGTCTAAGGTTTTATCTCTAACTTATCTTTTATCATAACTGAGGAAATTATAACTATCTAGTCTTTAACCACATCAAAGACCTCAGAAGGATATAATATTACCTGAGAACTGGGAGAAGGATGCAAGCAACTTTCGGGAGTCTTGCAGGGTAGACAGAGACAGCTGGCAGTCTGGACAGTCACCTAATGTTCCTTTGTAAAGTTGGGGCATTTGTCTTCAGCCCACAGGGCTAGAGTCTCTTGGTCACTTCTCTCAGTGTCCTGTAGAATGTCTGGCAGTTTCCTCTGCGAAGCAGGAACCTGAAGGACCATTTTTTCAAGCAAAGTTCAGTGGTCACCTTTCTATGGGTCCTGCATGTCCAGTTGATCGAGCAGTCCAGACAAGAACAGTATCTTGCCAAAATGGCTATTTTTGCCAAGGTGAAGATAAACTCCATATGAAGTGTCTTAGACGCCCATCCTCCTCTCTGAAGTAAATCAGTGCTGCCAGGAGCAGACATGTCTCACTGTCCAGAAAGTCTACATTTTTAAAATATTTTAAATGCCATATTCTGTAGGTCTTTTAAGTATTTGAAGATTACCTATCTATCTGAAATATATCTATGTATATGTAAAAGACTTAACTAACATAACTACAAGTATGATTATCATAGATGACTAATTATTAATCTATTTTTTAATTATCCATTACAATTTTAAATGAGCTGTACAAACATAATACCTTAAACAAGAGTAGAAATATATACACAGTATAACAAAATTAACTTTAAGTTTGTATCAATAGACTATTGTAAAACATTTTAAACAAGTTGTTGCTCTTTAAAAGTAAGTTCCCTAATCTACCCTTTCATCCTATTATATCTCTATCATATTCCCTTTTCTTCTTTAGAAAGAGATCGCATTTATAATCAACCTGATTTAAATAAAAACATTGGTTTTTTTCTGTCCCACACCAGAGGGCTCTTCTGATTTGGGACACAAGAATCTTTTAACTTTTTTTTTTTTTTTTAATCAATATGCCTGGGTTTAGAGATGGAGTGAGCCAATTCCATCTCCAAAGCCAGGTTGATATATTTGGGAATTTGGGCATAGTTTTTCTTACTACTTCCTGCTGGAGGTGGGTGCTGTGTCTTATGGGGACATAAAGAAAATTTTAGGATTATGGAGTAGTCTGTGAGGATGTATCATTTGAGCCAGTTGCCTTGAAACTGTTTTGGATGTCGGATCATCTGGGCCATGGTGTCATCAGAGACCTTTCAGGTGGTCTTGGCTGATCAAACTTGATGTATCTTAATCTGGAACAAATCCATAGCCTCTGGCTTTCTGTGGAAATAAAAGCAGAGTCTCTTTTTCAAAGCAACATATCCTTAAATCCAAATTTTGAAGTCAAGGTACTTTTAAAATTTACGTATTTGTTTAACTCAACAGCTTTTATGATCAAATCTTTTTAAAGTTAAAAATCCCAAAGACAACACAAACCAGATTCTGTGTGTAATATCCATCTTTGTAAGACTGAAATGCTACTGTGGCTGCTGGCTCTGCCCACCTCAGTTTCCAAAGTGGTGGTGGTACAGTTTACTGTCAGCTCTGGGTCTGGAGCCATGTGTACCATCAACTATCAGAAGCAGTTCTATTAAAGCAGCGCATAGCCCAGAAACTTTTTTTTTTTTTTTAACTAGCAAAGGCTAAATCCACCATGCAGCATTGTAAAGTGCCGCTTG
The DNA here is from genome assembly GCF_903995425.1 of Onychomys torridus. Classification (NCBI taxonomy): domain Eukaryota; kingdom Metazoa; phylum Chordata; class Mammalia; order Rodentia; family Cricetidae; genus Onychomys; species Onychomys torridus. The sequence continues at coordinate 18,318,080 of NC_050443.1, forward strand.
TAGACTCCTCATTCCCGCCACACTGCAGGTCAGACACACACTCCAGGAACCCGCCATAGTAGTTCAAACCAGCAGGCTGCTGCTAACTTGAGAGAGACAACTAGGAAGCTGTTTTTAGCTCCGTTTTAGAATCTTTTTTCTCAGGTTTTAGGTGGAAACTCTTGGGTGCCATTTGTAGCTAGAGTTTTCCTGCCTGGCCCACAGTCAGGACAAATCTCTCTCACCTGCCAGGCCCATAGATGCTCAGACCCAACCAAGTAAACACACAGAAACTTATATTGCTTACAAACCATATGGCCATGGCAGGCTTCTTGCTAGCTGTTCTTATATCTTAAATTAACCCATTTCTGTTAGTCTATAAGTTGCCACATGGCTCGTGGCTTACCAGTACCTTACATCTCACTTGTCAAGGCAGCAGCTGGCAGTGTCTCTCTGCCCCAGCCTTCCACCTCCTAGAATTCTCTTCTCTCTTGTCCCGCCTATACTTCCTGCCTGGCTACTGGCCAATCAGCACTTTATTTATACAGAGCACTATCCACAGCAATGTGCCCTTATGACTTTAGTCCTTTACTCTGTGATTTGCAATATACAATCATCCAGGAGCTTCAGGTGTACCAGAGACATCTTGTGTCCAGAGTCAAGCAAAGGCTACAATGCCCCTTCAGAAAAACAATTCTACAAATCATGGAAAATAACCACTGTTTTCCAAAAAGATTCTTTAATGTTTTCATAATCATTCCTCAAGATCAAGTACTTCTAGAAAATAGCTGTTCATTCTAATGTTTCTCTAGATACAATAAAAACTATTCTTTCTAATGTCTACCTCAGACACAGAGGCTCTGCGAAATTCCTACAATATCTAGGTATCTTTAACAAACACTAATGCATTCTACTGTTACTCTAGATACAGTGAGAAATCACTATTACATTCTAATGTTTACCCTAGACACAATGACTCTACTAGATTCCCACTACCTCCAAGTGCTTGTTATCTCATACTGTGATACTGACCCCCCAGTGAAGACCCTCCCATATTTTGATATATTCAATTGGCTTGTCATGAGAGAGAATTTCTACTGCATAAGTGGTTGCTTAGGGCTGAGAACTTTACCAAAATGGGTATCACTGTATGATTTTTCTCTTCTGTTAGGAATTGTGCACATCTTTAAACATCCAAGAACATCATTAAACTGTTTTGGGCATCACTTTGATTGTCACCACTTGCTTCAAGGTTAGAATTCAGATGTTCTGCAAACAAGAAGCACATTGGTAGCCCCTTTTGTGTGTAATGAGGTGAGATCCCAAAGACAGATTCTCCAGTCTCTTCACATTTACAGACACTGTTTGTGTTCAGTGTTTTCTGATCAAGGAAAGCCCTAGGACTCAAGGGTGGGTTCTGGTTTTGCCAATCTGTCTTTGTAGTGTCACCATCTTGCCACAGTGCTTCTAAAATGAGACACCATGGATCATATCTTGTGATTTCACTCTGTAGGGATCTGAGAAAACACTGAAGAAAGACCCCAGACTCAAATAGTATGCAAAGACAAAGACTGTTTTTTCCAGCATGTAGGAGGGTCAGTCATTTATGCAAAATGATGATCTGGGACAAAGACTCACAGGTAATTTTAAACATAACTAGGGGAACATAATTTTAGGAACAGTTAGGTGATATCAAACATAATTGGCTAAGCAGGCTGCAGGGACCCCTCAAAGACCACCACAGAGACTGATTCTGTATCAAAAGCAAAGAGCCTTTATTCAAGCTTGAGCTTGGGCTCTCTGTCTGTCAATAGAGTGGTGAGAGCAGAGAGTTCCGAGCCTGGTTGGGTTAGGGTTTTTATCATAGTAGAGGTTGGGGTGAGGGGATTTCCAGGGTTCAGGACCCCGATTGGCTGACATTTGTCTAGGGGTATCTTGGCAAAATGGGATAGGTGCATGCTGGGGTAAGGGACATCTGGTGACTGTATCTATAGTGGTCAGAAATGTTAGGAATGTCAGGCACTTTCTCCTTAGGTTGGAATGTTAGGTATTTTCCTCTTAGATGCTGATTGGCCCATTCTGGGGGTGTTGCCTTACCCAAAACTTAGACCTATTCTCTGACTGGTTTTTTATTGAGCCTGTCATGGCAGCAGTGTAGCCAAGCTGCCCTGGACCACAGTAATACTACATGGCTGATTCAAGCCTTCTATGTGGCTCCCCCACACCCCCATTCCTACTGTCAGGCATGTTGTTTGTCTAAGAAACTGAAACTTATTTTCTCTTAAAAAACTGAAACCTAGATCTAGTTGTAAAATGGGGGAAATTTAGGCCTCTCATTTAGAAATTAAGCTTTCACAGAAATTTGTTGAAATGGTGTGTCAGTCTCCAATTCCCCTGTTGAGAGGAAAAAGACATGAATTAGCAGACCAAAAGACCAGGATGAAGGAGGACTTGCACACAGGTTAAGTCTGAATGTTATGATATATTACACAGGGGTCCTACATCCATGCAAAAATGGTTTATTATAATAGAGAAGATAGGAAAGAGGGAGAGAAGAAAGAGAGGGAGAGAAGGTTGAGGGGTATACACCTTGTGGGAATAGAGAGGGGGGCAGAGTTTTTCCTTAAGAAGAGACTTCTAGCCTGGCAGCTGTGGCACACACCTTTAATCTCAGCACTTGAGAGGTAGAGGCAGGCAGATCTCTGTGGGCTCAAGGACAGCCTGGTCTACACAGTAACTTCCAGGACAGCCAGGGCTGTTATACAGAGAAACCCTCTCTCAAAACAAAACAAAACAAACAAGCAAAAAACTGAACAAACAAACAAACAAACAAAAAAAAACCAAACAAACCAAAAAACCCAGTAATCTAAAGTAATGAAACATGTTTCATATTTTCCCCCTATATTTTGAAGGTTCAGAGTTTTGATATTGGTCAATGAAGTTCAGATGAGCTGACAAAGTACCAACTACTATTATCAGCCACAAGCTCAAGATTTAAATTTCCTTCAGTTGTCTTCTAAGCGTAGACATAAAGGTGCTTCTCACCATGCTAAAAGCATCTGTGTGCAATCTATATGTTCAGCTCCCTGGACAGGGAAAAATGTTCATGCTTTTTAATGCACAACTTCTATTATTACTCAAAGGTGTGGCAACTGTTAGCTGCTTTTTCTACAGTGTGGATTTCAGTATAGATTACAAAAAGTGGTGATGCTAATATTTCTAAAACTTTTATCTCTTCATGTAAACAAAAAAAGTCATGTAAGCTTCAGGGAGTTGGGAGAGTCATGAGACATGGATCCACCTCTCACAGGTCAAACAGACTCCAGATAAGTACAGCCTACGTTTCTCTAGCTGCCTTTTCCTGAAGGTGTGATCTCTCTCCCCTGGTGTTGGGACTACTCCCCTTCCCCAACTACCAGGACTATGGGCCTGAAAGTTTCAAATGTAAAAATTTCCTTTAGATTCTTAAACTTCAACTTCTGTCCTTAGTCTATATCTGTTTCAGCAGATTTGGACCCAGCTGACAGACACCATCCTGGAATCAGCTGTGGACTACAAACTGCTCCAAATGGCTCTAAGCTTGGACTTGCTGAAAGGTGGTATAAAACAGTCCAGGCAATGTTGTTGCTTCCTATGTCTTCAGCTGGGTCAGCTAACCAAATGCCCCATTACCTGAATGCCCTCCCAGCCTTTGACTAGCATTCCATCCTTCCTGGACCTGACAACAATGTCCTAATTTCAGCAACAAGTAGTTACAGAAGAATGCATATTACCCCTTATCCTCTACAAAAGACTAGAATGTTAGTTCAAAAGGAAACTCCCTGGCATAGAGAAAAATGGCTACCTATATGCCTATTGACATACCAGGAAAGGTACCTGTTAAAACAAAATAGACCAAAAACTATCAACAGGTGATTTATTAGCTCAAATAATTTTACAACATGCTAGGGCACTTGACCTGCTTTATGAAGGGCAATGCTATTGTGTGACTTTAAGAAAAATTCTTTTTTCTTTTTAAACCACTTGAACTCTGTCTTAGTTAGGGTTTCTATTGCTGTGACCAAACACCATGACCAAAAAGCATGTTGGAGAGGAAAGGGTTTATTTGGCTTACACTTCCATATTGCTGATGTTCATTATTGAAGGAAGTCAGGACAGGGCAGGATCCTGGAGGCAGGAGGTGATGCAGAGAGCATGGAAGGGTACTGCTTACTGGCTTGCTTCTCATGGCTTGCTCAGCCTGTTTTCTTATAGAATCCAGGACCACCAGTCTAGGAATGGCACCACCCACCATGAGCTAGGCCTTCCCCCATTGATCAGCTGGATCTCATGGAGGCATTTCCTTAACTGAGGCACCTTCCTCTCTGATGATTCAAGCTTGTATCAAGTTGACACTCAGTACAGAAACCATTAGAGAAAATCAGCAAAAAAAGGTGGCCTTTGCCTCTTCCTCAGGGAGGAATGTTGCTTCTATATTAACCAATCAGGTATAATAAAATCTCCTTTATAAGTCCCAGCTTAGCCAGACTGAAGATGCTGTGTCCCCAGTTTGGGTCAAAACTGAATAAATTGGTTTTTCTATTTTTATCTACTTTGTGATTTTCTCTCTGTATGGTGGGCCAGGTCTCACAACAGGGTGTCCACTCACACTTCTGGCCCCAAAGCCACAAGGTTGCCCTCAACAACCCTGCTGTCTTAACTCTCATAGGACTCCCACCCCAACTCAACCAGAGCGTTGCTCGGCAGCTGCTTCAGCACAAGCCCGCACTCAGCAACACAGGCTCCTCCCTGCTGCTACCACTCACTTCACACCACACCTCAGAGAGCTCTGCGCGCTCCATGCCAAGGCCTGGACTTCTGCCCACAGAGGCCCAGAGTCCTTGTTAAGAGTCCAGATTCCCTCTGCATCCTGGCAAAGATAACACCATCAGACTACCTGCAAAGCAAAGTGTAAATGGTTATTCAAAACACTAGTTACAATTTTCCTCAGACTTTCTTCAGGACAAGGTCCATAATGTGCAAGTTCACTACCAATTGTAAAGTTTCGTACCATAAGGTACTGAAGCCAGTAGGAAAGTCCTTCACTTCTGTACAGTCAGGAAAGGCTTTGGAATGTTGAAGTGTGAAAGTCTGTCTTACAGTGGCAGGGGATTACTTTCTACTGTGTGTACATATATCAAAGAGGTGGTGACATTGCATATTATCAAAAATCCCCCATTCTCTCCATAAAGGTTTCTTGTCTTTTTTTTTTAATAATTTATTTAACTTCATTTAATGTGCATTGGTGTGAAGATGTCAGATCCCAGGGAACTGGAGTTACAGACAGTTGTTAGCTGCCATGTGGGTGCTGGGAATTGAATCTGGGTTCTCTGGAAGAGCAGCCAGTGCTCTTAACCGCTGAGCCATCTCTCCAGCCCCTTCTTGTCTTTTTTGTTTTTTGTTTTTTAGAGACAGGGTTTCTCTGTGTAGCCCTGGCTGTCTTGGAACTTACTCCTACCTATGCCACCAAAGAAAGAGCACACCATGCCCTGCTTCACAGATGGTTTTGAGAGAAGACTACAAGAGTGTTGCTCTTGTGAGAAGTTTTAGGGTCAAAGACATAGATAGCTCCAGGGTTCCTAAAAGACTAGGCTCAGAAATTTGTCTCTACATGTCAAAATATAATAAAACTATGTGAAAGTTAATTAATGCAAAATCAATTTTTTGTCTGCATCTTCTCAGCATATCATTACCCACAATCACCTATTGCATCCAGTCACCCCCTTGGTTTTCCAGAGTCAAACACTTTCCATACTTTTACCTTCCCAGCAACAGCCTTGCAGCCAGCCACCAAGCCACAGCCCATCAAGACTACACCGTGCTCTAGTTTTCTAGATGATGAATGCCTTGACCAGTAAACAACTTGGGGAACAAATGGGTTTAATTCAGTTAGATCAGGTCCTCAGTACTCAGCTAGCTTTCTTATACATTCCAAGTCCATCTGCCTAGGGAATTATGCTACATCAATAACCAATCCCCCCACCCCCTTCAATCTGATCTGGGAAATTCTTCAATTGAGACTCTCTTTTCAGGTGACTTTAGACTGTCGATTGACAAGTAAAGATAATTAGGATAGATCAGTTGGCTCCTTGCGTGGGATGAATCACAACCAGAAGGTAAAACAGCATGTCTCCTTCTCTTTATTCTCAGTGGAATTGAGGCAAGAAGAGCTGCAGAAGCTGACATATGAATTTGGGCTGAATTTTCATTTCCTAGTGGCCTGTGTTGACACATGAATGGACTCACATTCCACCTTGCAAAACTGTTCACTGCTCCTTTTGATAGATCATACTTGGACACTTTCTGACCCTTTGCAGTTTGACTGTCTTACCCGTACATACTGTGGAGAGATTTTATATAATCCTTATCCTATGGTCTCTGGCTTTGACTCAGCCTGAAGGCTTGGAGTGTCCTCACCTCTCAGCTCACATCTCTTTCCCGAAGGCCTATCCTCATGCCTGCAGGAACCCTACAGCGCTGCTTTCCTCTGGCTTAGCTTGGAGTTCACCAGGGTGAGCCTCTCCCCACTGTGTGTGCCCTTCTAGAATTTTTACTATCTCTTCCTTGTCCTAAAAGAGCATGCTTTGTACATGGACCTATCTAGATGGATAGTAGCTGAGTGTGGCCTTAACACAGTTGTTTTTGGAAAGTTCTAGTGTTTGCTCTTCAAGGGCATTGACGACTTTTGACAAGATGAGGGTGAGAAGCACCTTCTCCATGGTAACTCGACTTTCTGATGTCATTTTTGGCTTCCAGGATTTGAGTCCGGTGAAAAAGAGCCTGAAATCCATGAACCCTTCACTTTTGTGATGCTGTGACTGCCCCTGCTAAGGGCAGGTAGACGGGCAAAGAGACAAGGCCACGGGGTGGGGGTGGGGAGATGGGCTGCCTTATATCTCCCCAGAGGCTTCAAGCCCACAGCTGGCAGTGCCAACCTCAGTGACTATAGGAAAGGGTCTGCGACTCTTCATGCCCTGCAGTTTTCTCTGTCCCACCCTTCACTCCTCCCATGATTCATTTGGGGCTAGTCGATTCAGGATAGGGCCAGACTACAGCACTCCTGGGTTACAACCAACAGAGATCAGTCAGTGGAAGGCCAATTCTACCTCTTCAGGGAACGGAGAACAAAACCTAGCCCCTGTCCCATGAAAGCATGGAAAAGGGACACAGGAGAGACCCTTCTGTGACAAATGTCGGAAGCCAGCACTGTATCATGAGCACAGAATAAGGTCATATGTGGGGTTCTGAGGATTGCCAGGGCAGATCTAGAGGGGACTGTGGAGACAGGATATTAGCCTGCCTGGCAGAATACAGCCTGCCTGGCTTGAGGCAGACACTGAATTTTAGGGCACATTTGTTACGTACAAGGGCTTCTTCCACTTTTCCCTTCCTTGTTTGGACACAGAAACCTGACATCCAAATCCTGGAGAAGCTAAGAACCCAGCCATGCCAGTATCCTGAGCTCCCCTGTGCTATATCTGTGAGCCAGAAACAAACTAACCTCCTGAGCCCTAAAAATCATCCAGTCTTCAGTGATGATGTTCACCACATATTAGAATCAGGACACCAAAATTATATGCCTACTGACCTCTCCTGGAACCAGTCTAACCACAGCAGAATTGTCACACAGGCTCTTGTCTGAGGTCATGACACTGAGTGCTTGAGGTTGTGAGAGAAAGGGGAACCAGTCCTGGGAACTGAGGTAGTTGTTTCCTGGAGGTTCAGCTGTGGGGACAGAAAAGGGCTCTTGTCTTGTCCCTCTGCATTTGTGTGCTGAGGGGTAGTGTACCCCCTTCTCAACGTTTCTTAACGATAGAAACTGTCTATTCTCCAAGATGCTGTATAGAACCCCCAAATCCATGTCTCAAGAGGAGCAGGCCAGGCAGCAGGGAGCCCTCCTGAGCTAGGGAGCAGGGCCTCTCCGTCTCAGCCAGATGGTCACTCTTCATCTGCCATTAACCCCGGAGACAGAGTAACTTTGGCTCATAACCAATGTCACCATTTGTAGACATGTGAGCTGCCAGGTCACTTGTGTCCACCTGCCTGTCACTCCCCTGGATGACAGCCACCAGAGGCACAGGGCAACATTCATACATAAGAACTGCATGTTTCAGGACCCTTTGATCCATCTGAGTGAGTCTCCAGTCTCAGATCTTTATTTACTCAATAGTTTAAGTGATTGTTCTGGGAGACAGAATTATATTCAGAAGACACACATACATAGTAGTGCGTCCCAGTGTTCTGATCAGTTTTCTCCCAAAATGACCCATTCCCATGCAGCTTATCTTGATTTTGGGTTTGTCCACTGGAGTGTCAATGGTAAGACTGGATGTTAGAAGCACAGATCATCCTGTTTCCCATGACCGAGAAACCCAGTTTATTAATGGGCCCCAACTGTGTGGCAATCTTGTACTAATGGGCAGTTACAGCTGATTTCTGCTAAAAGAAATGTGCAGTCAATTATCTTGTATTTGTATTATGTGTGTATATCTTCTAGATCAATTCCTAAACGCCAAATGTAGCTGGACCATGTGTCATTCTGAGAATCATGGCCATGCTGTTCACATTGTTATCCACAATTTTTTTTTTTTTTTTTGATTTTTCAAGACAGGGTTTCTCTTTGTAGCTTTGCACCTTTCCTGGAACTCGCTTTGGAGACCAGGCTGGCCTCAAACTCACAGTGCTAGGATTAAAGGCGTGAGCCACCACTGCCCGGCCACAATTCTTGATGGATATCAAAGAGGTATGTCTCCACCTATTGAATGCAGGACACTTTTCTTTTTCTTTTTTTTTTTTTTTTTCTTTTTTTTGTACTGGGGATGAACTATGAGACACAAGTATTAAGTATAAAAGGCGAGGCATTCCTATTTCTGTAATCGTGTAGTAGTTGGACTTGAGGTTGGGTGACACTTGAGCTGGTTGGATAAGGAAGGCCTGGAGAACTGTATATATCCAAATCCTGATGTTAAGAGGAAGGATCCAGGTTACAGTTAGCAGCTGACCAGCCTCACCCATATTTCTAAAGGGAAACAGACCCCTGGCAGATGAAATTGTGGTGGCCATCAAGATCTGCTTCTTGAGCTCTGTCTTGTCCGTCTTCCACATTGAACGCTGTGCTAAGATGAAGAGCTGGTTTGGAGTAGTCAAAGCTGGGTCCTGGGTTCTTAGAGGAGGCAGATAAAAATGATTCCCCAGCCTTGCCCTCAGCAAGTGGTTATTCTGATAGGGAGGTTGTCGATGGACACACCCATGATGGATTACAGCAGGCATGGGAGGATAGCTGAGTGATAGAACCACCATGAGCTTGATGTTCCTGGGGATGGGGTAGGTGGGCATTCAGCACAAGTGTTATGGGATGCTTTCATGCCAGATTCTGGAGACATGAGAACCAGAATCAGTCATAAAACAATGCTGAACTGGCATCACAGACTAGCCTAGTACTACGACCCAGCATGGCTGATCATCATAATTCCTGCTTTACACATCAGAACTCATGTTGAATTGCTTACCAGGAAAGGTAACTAAGGCTCTAGACAGGGCCAGGTGGAAAACATGCTGGACAGAATCTGAAAGGCAGTTCACAGTGTTGCACTGAGTACCTCAGGCTGCCTTTTACTCTGGCCTCAATTCTGTGATGTCTTCAAAGCCAGTAAGACAGGGCTGGATGCAGGTCTCACAGGGTGATGGCCTAAACTGCCCCAGGAAGAATGAACTTCTGTGTCATTTTCCAGGATGTAGCAGCACAAGTTCCTGGTGTCATTTCTGGGTGTAAATGGTACTTGTCTATGTATCCTTCTAACAAAAGTATCATCAATTAGACTTTCTTTTATGCACCTCAAAACAAAAGGCAGGCCAAAGATGACAGAACTGCCATTGCTGGGCATGAATTCCTCACTGGAATGCCTAACCCAATCTTGGCTAGACCTAACCCATGGACATCAGTGAAGAGGATTTGTACAACTGCCTCATAACCTCACCCTAAAGCACTAAGCTTGCAGGTGGGTCTTTTCCACCTCTAACCACCCACTAGAGTTTAAGGACTTGGCAGTATCCATGAGTAACACATCATGGGGAATAGGCATGGTTGGTGCAGACGAGGGAGAATATTCTAGTTACCTGTTGCTGCCACACAACAAATCACGATAACTCTTAATGTTCTAGAGTTACCATTACCTTCCGAGGTTCATGTTAAGTCAGGGACTTGGGAAGGATCACCTGAGTGGCTGTGGAATTAGTTTTCCATAAGCTGATGAGGTTTAACCAGAATCCCAACCACAGGAATGATGCCCTGGATCAATCTTCATGTCTTCAGTGTTAATCTCTGGGCCTCTCTGCATTGGCTCAATTGGTTTTTCTCATAGTATATTGGCCTCAACATGAAGAACAAGCATTCAGATAAGCAATGTAGATACTCTACTGCTTTTAGTGTGGTCTCAAACACCACATTGCTTCTGTTATTATTTTACCCATTGAAACTAAGATAAAATCTCATTGAATTGGAGAGAGTAGGGACACAGACTCACCTTTCAACAGGGTAGTCAGATTGACACTGTGTACATGTTGGATGGAAGACATTATTATGATAGTGTTTTGTAAAAATACCATCTGGCCAAGGTAAAGGCACATCCCTGTAATCTCAGTGCTTGGGAAGTGGAAGGAGAAGACTCAAGATTTCATGGCCATCCTCTGCTATACAGAAAATCAGAATCTAGCCTGGACTATATAAGGCTCAGTCTCACAGAAACAAACAAAGCTGAAATAAACAACAGGAAATACATGATCCAGCATAGAAGGAATATTCATGTCTACAGGGCCTCGGTGAGAGAGAAATGAAGGGCACAGGTGGCTTGAGAAACAAAGAGTAGACCCTTGGTAAGTTGAGGGCCATGGTTCCATAGGAAGAAGAGCAACATGCGGTAGGCTTAGTGAAAGGAGGTCAAAACATGGGAAGCAGTGTGAGGACGAAGAGGCACAGGAAATTCAGGAATAGTGGATGAGAAAAGAATGACCAAAGAAGGTACCAAGATGTAACAGGAGAACCAGGAAGGCAGGCCATGAGTACACATTGGATCCAAGAGCCCTCTATACTACACTGATTTTCCTAGATTGCTTTAGAATAGTTCACAAAATATTAGCAACTGATTTTCTTACTGTGGTGTTTGAGACCGGAATTTGGAAATCAAGGTACTGGCCAAGTGATGGCTAATTTTGGAAACTCCCAAGAAGAAAGCTTGTCAGCTTCTGTTGCTAACATTCCAAGGCCTGGAGGTGTGGCACTGAAACCCCTGCCTCCATGGTCCTATCTTTCAAAAATTTTGAGTCTTCATACGGCTTTCTCACAAGAATGCCACTCATTAGATTTAGGACCAACACTGACCAAGCATGTCTGCATTGTAAGTTACTTTTACAAAAAAGCCATTTCCACAAGGCTGCATTCTGAGGTTCTGGAGGAACATGGAGGAGCATTACTCACACCAGCACTGGGAAGGCACTACCATGGGTTCATGAACATTCTGAGTTTCTGTGTCTCTCTCAAATGGAACCCTGAAGGAGATGCTCTGTAAGTACCTGAGACTGGACATGGTGGTGAAGAATTCATTGAAAGACCTGAGAAGTCAAAACTGGTCACTTTGTCTGCCGGCCACTATGCTACAGACAAGGACAGAACCTATATCCTTTCTTAGAGATGAGAACTGTTTTGTGACATTTAAAAATATTAGTATCCATCCAGGCATAGTGACACACACTCTCCCAGCACTTGGGAGGCAGAGGCAGGCAGCCCTCTATGAGTTAAAGGCCAGCCTGGTCTATCTAATGAGTTCCAGGACAGCCTGAACTGAACTATAGTGAGACCCCGTCTTGTTAAAAAAAAAAAAAAAAAAAAAAAAAAGTATCCCACAATAAACAGAGAAACCATTGATGCAATTTCCAATAAACTTTCCTATAGTCTAGAAACTTTGTACCATTAACTATAGAAGGTTAACCTCAAATCATTAATCAACATTTCTTCATGCAAGGAAACATTTGTGCTTCTTCCTAAAAGTTCATTAATATTTCTCATATATAATTATTTATATGTTTAAACAAGCAATGCATGGCTATACTCTTTTTCAACCATGAACTATGGCTTGTAGTTAGGTTTGCATATGTATTGTGTGTAGATACCTGTGGCATGTATGTGTGTATGTGTGTGCCTGTGGTATCCAGAAGACAAAGAATTTAACAACTGATCGTAATATCTACCTAGTCCTACTTAGTTCTGTGATAAAATATTTTTTCATGAAAACCAAGAATATTTTGATGAGGGATGAGGAATTGACTCTACAATTAATTCTTTTATATGATCAGGTATCTTTAAGAAGATTGCCTGGTATGAACACTCGAGTCTACTGAAATGACATGATTTTGAAGGACTTTGTGCATTCACAACACAAATAATGTCTCTTCCCAGTATGGCGTGGATGGTGCGCCAATAGTATCCCACAACTTCAGTAATGGTAATATGTGTGACCTTGATGACACACCTTCAGCTGATACATCACAATGACGGATTTCCCATGGACAGAGCATCACTACACTTTCTCTGCACTGTGAGTTTGCTCATAGGATGTCACTTGTGAATTCTGCAGGAAGCTCTTTTCTGCTTTGTTATGGACAAAAGATCTCTCCTTACTGTGAATTTTACAATGTCTATAGAAAGAGGACTTATCACTGAAGGCCCTCCCACATTCAGCACACACATATGGCTTCTCGCCTGTGTGAATTCGCTGATGCTCTTTGAGATTGGCTTTAGAAGACATGGCTTTCCCACAGTCGCTGCATATGTAAGGCTTTTCTCCAGTGTGAATTCTCTGATGCGTGCTGAGAACTGACCTATCATTGAAGGCCTTCCCACACTCAGAACACACATAAGGTTTCTCCCCAGTGTGAATTCGATGATGGACCTTCAGGTGGGATGCTCTCCGGAAAGACTTCCCACAGTCAGAGCATTTGTAAGGCTTCTCACCGGTGTGAGTTTGCTGATGCATCTGCAGGTGGGAGTTTCTTCTGAACGACTTTCCACAGTCATCACATTTGTAAGGTCTCTCACCAGTGTGAATTCGATGATGCACATGTAAGTGTGATTTCACACTGTATGATTTCCCACAGTCATGGCATTTGTAAGGCTTCTCCCCCGTGTGAACTCGACAATGCTTCTTCAGATCTGAAGCATACAGAAACAACTTTCCACAGTCGCTACATGGGTAACATTTCTCCCCAGTGTGAATTCTTTGATGTGTGGTGAGGACTGACTTTTGGCTGAAGGCCATCCCACAGTCAGAACATACAAAAGATCTACCATCAGTGTGAATTTGATGATGTACCTTCAATTGGGATATTTTCCTGAATGATTCGCCACAGTCAAAGCATTTGTAAGGACCCTCACTGGTGTGAATTCGATGGTGTGCAAGCAGGTTAGATTTAATACTGAAAGATTTCCCACAGTCAGGGCATTCATAAGGCTTTTCCCCTGTGTGAAATCGACAATGCTTTGTCAGATCTGATGCACAAACAAACATTTTCCCACAGTCACTGCATGTGTAAGGCTTTTCTCCAGTGTGAATTCTCTGATGTATGGTGAGGACTGACTTTTGGCTGAAGGCTTTTCCACAGTCAGAACATGCATAAGGTTTCTCACCAGTGTGTGTTCGAAGGTGCACCTTTAGGTGGGATGTATAACTGAATGATTTCCCACACACATGGCATTCATAACGTTTCTCCTTTGTGTGGATTTCACGGTGCACTTGCAGGCTGGACATGCTCCTAAGTGATTTTGCACAGTCGGGACATTCATAAGGTGTCTCTTCTCTATGTGTTTCAGGATGGGAGGTCAATTTAGACTTGTGGAGAAAGGTTTTCCCACATGTGTGACAGATAAAAGACGTCTCCATATTGTGAGTTATTTGTTGTTGACAGAAAGCTGACTCACCAGTGAAGACCTTCCCACATCCAGTATAGTCAACTGCTTTGTCTTGAAAATCAATTTCATGCTCCATAAGTGGTAGACTGGGAGAAAGAATGGTTCCAAACTGACTTTCACTGTCTGATTTCTCTCTTTGATGAGGAACTATACACACACTATTTGAAGAGCCTTGTGTAAAAAACGGAGGAGGTCCAGTGTCACTAACCTGCTTGGTGGCACTGCCTGGATTGTCACTGTATGCTTCAAGGTTAGGCTTCAGACGTTTTGCAGATGAGAAACATCCTGGAGGTACATATTGTGTAGAAATGAGGTGGGGTCCCAAAAGAATAGACTCTCCAGTTTCTTCATAGTCACAGCCACCGTCTCTGTTCAATGTTTTCTGATCTTGGAAAGCACCAGGATTTGCGGGTGGGCTCTGTCTTTGCTGATCTGTCTTTGCTGTAGTATTGCCATCCTGCCCCAGTTTCTCAAAAACGGAACAATATGAACCATGTCCTGTGACTACGCTGGATGCATCCTTTAGAAATGAAGCTTTCACAAAAATTTGTTGATGTGGTGTGTCAAGCTGTAATTCACCTGCAGAGAAGAGGAAGAGGTGAAGGAGCAGACACAGTGAATAGGATGGAGGAGGATCACATGGAACTGAATCTGAACCCCGAGAATCCGAGTCAGGCAGTAGTCATGCTCACATGTGGATGATAGTGGGAAGGAACATTACCACAGCCTTATTACATACCAAACTACATATATACAGCACTCATGCATGCTAGGTAACTTTGTATGCACCGGACACATGAACTCAAAGTAATTCTCCAAATAGCCACATCTACTCTCCTTTTTTTAATACGTGAGAAATTGAGAACTATGGTTAGTGGCCAAAATCACTTAGTTGAGTGAGCCAAGATTTGGTTTGGGCAAAGGCAAAGTTCAACAAATAAGAGACCTAGCTATACATATGTAGTAAACAGGATGGACTCTGACAAGGCTGATTTTATTTTTGGGGTGAGGAAGGATTCAAGATAGGGTTTCTCTGTGTAGCTTTGCGCCTTTCCTGGATCTTGCTCTACAGACCAGGCTGGCCTCGAACTCACAGAGATCCACCTGCCTCTGCCTCCCAAGTGCTGGGATTAAAGGCGTGCACCACCACCACCTGGCTTGACAAGGCTGTTATACTGCATTGTTGGTGGATAGCTAAGACCTAAAGAACAGACAGCCATGAAGACTTTATTAGCTCTTAGAAATGCATAGTCATGTCCTTTGCCCTTTTTCTCATCTGTTTTTTGGTTGCAGTTTTTTTTTTCTTTATTGTGGTAGTGAGGATTAAAGCAGAGCTTCATCCATGCTAAGCAAGCATTTGACCCTGAGCAATAAACGTATACTCTCAAATTGTTATTATTTTATTTTTCAAACTTTTTTTTTAAAAAAAATATTTATTTATTATGTACACAGTGTTCTGGCCTGCATGTGTCCCTGCAGGCCAGAAGACGGCACCAGATCTCATTACAGATGGTTGTGAGCCACCATGTGGTTGCTGGGAAATTGAACTCAGGACCTCTGGAAGAAAAGCCAGTGCTCTTAATCTCTGAGCCATCTCTCCAGCCTGTTATATTTTAACAACAACAACAACAAAAAAAAAAAATTACACACACACGTGCATGTGCAGAGGAGGTGAGGCTGGAGAGATGGTGTGGTTAAGAACATTTGCTGCTCTTGCTTATTACACAGGTTTGGTTCCCAGCACCCACATGGCACCTAAATTATAACTACAGTTCCAAGGAATCTGACACCCTCTTCTGGCTTCCACAGTCATGGCATAACACATGGTGCACGGACATAAAGGAAGGCAAAACACCCATACACGTAAAATCTTTTTTTTTTTTTTTTTGGTTTTTTGAGACAGGGTTTCCTCCGTGTAGCTTTGAAGCCTGTCCTGGAACTCACTCTATAGCCCAGGCTGGCCTCGAACTCAGAGATCTGCCTGCCTCTGCCACCCGAGTGCTGGGATTAAAGGCGTGAGCCACTACCGCCTGGCATAAAATAAAATCTTAATACATACCTACACCCACATTCTCTCTCTCTCTCTCTCTCTCTCTCTCTCTCTCTCTCTCTCTCTCTCTCTCTCTGTGTGTGTGTGTGTATGTATGGACTTGCACGTGTTGCACATGCCATGGTATGTGTGTGGAAGTCAAAGGACAACTTGGGGAGTCAGCCTTGCCTCTTACCATGCAGGCTCCATGAATCAAACTCACTATTGGCAGCACAAAACAACACATAGAAATATCCAAAGAGGAATGGGACATCAAGATAAAAGAAGGAAAATGTTCATAAAAGACTGATATTCCACCATATTTTGAAAAGAGAAATAAGGAAAGGAGCCCATCCTGGACCCCCAGACCAGCTGTGCTCACCCACTGCCAAGAGGTGGCTGTAGATCTCCAGCATCACGTCCTGGTACAGGTGTCTCTGGGCAGAGTTCAGCTGCTGCCACTCCTCCGGGCTGAAGTTCACGGCCACATCATCAAAGGACACCAGTCTCTGTAACAACATACCCATTGTGAATTAACACTGACAAATAGGACCTGTGTTTTCAGTGATCCCCTGCCCCAAGGTGAAGCTTTAAGCTTTCCACAAAATACCTCTTTCCCACTGTATTTTGGGGCATGAAGAAAAGATATAAAAAAATAACTGGCCACCAATTAAACAATGTCATCCCCTCCCCAAGAGGCCCGAAATGGACTCTTTTCTATTCTCTGTCATAGATTAAACAGCATGACAGTTATTAAGCCACATTGTATCTGTCTATAGCTGTGTTGAGTCCTTGGGATTCAACACTATATGATTTTGTACTCTCAGAGAAACTCAGACTTGCAGAATAGCAAATATAAAGACCCAAGTATTGGGCCATAAAGGAACACTTTATGAACACTTTCAGAAACATATACAAAGCAAATTGTTGGGGAGGGCAAATTAGGCACATGCCTGGAAATGGCTGCCATGCTGACCAGAGCACAGCAAGTAAAAGTGGAGGTAAGAAGTTTGACTGGAGTGTGGAGAACATCACATTCCAGAAGAGAACTAGGGGGAATGGTAGGAAGAGCCCCGGTGTCAGGCAGTGGCAGAGAGCTCTGGGTAGGAGGAGACAGTAACGTCCATAATGTCTCAAGAGTGGTTGTCACCCAAGTTACAGGGAGGTATTCTGGGGTGGGTGAAAAGGGTGTGGGATTTCAATCTTGAGTCATGGATTGTCACTTAAGTAATGAACTGCAGGGAAACGAGAAGATCTTCAAGTTTAAAGGGCTGGTCTTTCCTAGTGCATCCGGTTTGTGTCACTCTAAGATGTGATGGTGGAAGACACAAGTGCAGCCAGAGGGAGGGCAGTTGTTACTGCAGTGCTCCTCCTCCTCCTTGACACTGGCTGCTGAACCACACGAGAAGCACTGCCAGGTCTGCGCGAGGGAGGATTTTGGGGTGATGACACCAGAACACGGTGATGGTTTTAACATCACAGGAGAGAATGACCAGCAAGATGTGAACCTGACTGGATACAATAGTGCAGGCACGTTACCACTGTGAAGTGTTCTTACAAGAATAAAATAAAATTGGAGTCTGATCGTTCTCCAGAGTGGAAATCTCCAATTCAAATACAATGGTAGCCACAAGTCATCTCAAAGTTTCTAGTAGCCATACTAATTACAAACAGATGGAATCAACTTAATACCATACTTAATTTATCCCAATATATCCAAATTATTATTTTAAGAAACTCAGCTTCAGGTTAAAGAGCAGGCTCAGCAGTTAAGAGTGCTGACTTCCAGAGATCTGGGTTCAATTCCTAACACCCACATGGTAGCTCACAACTGCCTGTAACTCCAGTTCTAGAGGATCTGATGCCCTCTTCTGGCTGCTGTGGGTACTGCATACACATGGTACACATACAGGCAGGCAACAAACACATCCATACACACAAAATAATATAACTAAAAAAATTAAGGTACTGAGCTTTGAGGAGCCAATGTGCAGCTATGAAGTGGAAGAGAAAATCAAAAGACTCAGGGATCTGTACACATTCGGGGTAAAGACAGTGCTATGTAGGTGTTACCTTAGCATAGAAACATTCACTCCTAGAGGAAGGGAGAGATTCAAGAGACCACTCCTTCATGTTACATAAATGTGTAAGCTGGACACACAGCTGGGGGAATGATATGCAGCTGCCTGAGTGCTCCATGACTCTGAAGGTTGCACTATACATATACTGCCATAATTAATAAACACACATACACACACACACACACACACACACACACACACACACACACACCCCTCTATTTTACCAAGCTAAGCTGGATTTGGATGCACCTACTTCTCTGTCCTGCCAATCCTTTGGGTTGGATAGAAACAAGACTCCCCAGGAAGTCATAGCTGGGCAGATAAACCTAAACCTAAGAAGTGACACAATGAACTTGTCAATGAAAAAAAGATGAGGAAATGGTGAGGTCTCAGTCCTCTGAGCTTCACTCTTAGCTGGAAAACCAAGGTTGTCTCAAGAACAGGAATCCAATCTGCTGCTTCCAGCTCTTGCAATCTAGCTGTGAAAAGTGGAACCTGGGGCATCTCTCCTCACCTCACACGATCCATTCTGCTCTTCTGCTTCTAATCTTGGGGGCATCTGGCAGAAATTCAAGTCAGTAGGCATGTCCTCTGTGGTTTCTACTCTTGGTCTGTCTTTGATTTTCTCAGGATTCTGAAGATACTTGAGCATGTGGAGGATCCACGTAGAGTTGCAGTGCAGAGGTCAGCTTGGTTATGCTGGGAAAATTGGCAATGTGGATGACTCAGCCTCACATAGGAGGTTTGCAAAGACATCGGAAAATCCTGCAAAGTCAATGACCATATTATCACTCATTCAATAAATTTGCCCACAAAGAGTTGAAGGCCCTACCTGAAGGTCATCATGTAGACACTGCAGAGCAGACAAAACCCAGAAATGCCCAAATCTT
The DNA here is from genome assembly GCF_903995425.1 of Onychomys torridus. NCBI lineage: Eukaryota > Metazoa > Chordata > Mammalia > Rodentia > Cricetidae > Onychomys > Onychomys torridus. The sequence goes on from NC_050443.1 coordinate 18,337,058, forward strand.
CCTCTCACCTCTTAACTGTAACAACAGGAAGGTATTAAGTAAGGTGACGTAAAGCAAAGATGAGGCTCATCAGCCTGGCAGGTCTTAAATATGACAAAAATCAGCTAGCTATCAGCTTATTTTCCAAACAACCTTTCAGCTGGTGTTTTAAGAGGGCAAATGAGGCTGTGTTATAGTCTCTAAAATGATCCAAGGTCACCAAATAGAAAAGAGGATCAATATATATCTGACTTACACAAAATGACATCATGCTACAGTTCATGTTTTTCTTGTTTCTAGACACTATTCAAACTTACTGATGCATCCCACAGCCTATTCTCTTCTGACATATCCCCATAGTTTACAGCCACAATTCCCTCCTATATCAAAAAAGTATATAGGTATACATACTGTGGGACAATTCTTTTCTACACTATTAGTATGTATTACTCTCATTTGCTAATAAAAAGCTGACTGGCTGATAACTAGGCAGGAAGAGATTGTGTGTGAGTGCCAGACCAGGAGAATTCTGGGAAGAGGAAGGGTGGAATCAGAGAGTCACTGGCAAATGAAAAGAAGCAAGATGAGACTGTCATACTGAGAAAAGATACCAAGTCATATGGCTAAATATAGGTAAGACTTATGGGTTAATTTAAGTGTAAGAGTTAGCTTACACTTAACAAGCCTCAGTTATCAGCAGGCTTTTTTATATTTATATATCATATATATTTATAATTAATATAAATATTTACAATTAATATAAGCCTCTGTGTGGTAATTTGGGAAGTGGCTGCTGGGAATTTGGGAACAGGCAGGCAGGAGAGAAATGTCCAATTACACATACACAAGGACCAGAACCTCGATTTTGAAAGCCTAACCTTTCTTCCTTTTAATTTTGCCCCACTTTATTTTATTTGAGCCAATGTGTTATTGTGTAGCACAGGCTGACAGAGAACTCATTATATACTCCAGGATGCCTTGAGGTCAGTGACTCTGCTCCATCAGCCTATCACATGTAGGTATTACAGGAATCAAAAACCCTCTGGCTGACTATGCATGTTTCCCTTACACAGTGACTCAGACCAATACCTGTTGTGGAATATTATTTTAAGATGTGTTACATTTGTTTATGCTGTGGAACATGTTTTAATGATGCAAAGATGTGTTGTGTTCTTTTATGTTGCATTTGTTTAACTCTGTGAAGCTGTGTTACTTTGCCTGCCTAAAACACCTGATTGGTCTAATAAAGAGCTGAACAGCCAATAGCAAGGCAAATAGGTGGAGCTGGCAGGCAGAGAGAATTGATAGATCAAGGAAGGAGCAAGAGAACAAGGAGAGGAGGACACTAGAGGCCAGCCACCCAGCCACCCAGTCAGCCACGGGGTAAGAGTGAAAGTAAGCTATATAGATGTAAGAAAAGGTGTGGTGATGTTTTGTTTGTGCTTTAACAAATAAAACTTGCCTGGAGAGCAGAGTGTGGAGCTAGCCACTAGTTAACCATAGACGCCAGGCAAAGGTGGCACACACCTTCAATCCCAGCACTTGGGAGGAAGCAGGAAGATTAGGAGTTCAAGGCCACCCTGTGCAGCATGAATCTTAAAGAGTCTAATTAATAAAATCAAACCTGGGGCCAGTTATTAGGGTGAATGCTGGAAGATCAGAGACACAGAACAAGCCATAGCTTCATCACCTCACCAGTTCCTCAGCTGGTCTTGTTTCCTCAGACTGCAAGCTTCTGAGTCCTCATCCAAATGAATCTCAGCTGAACTATGGTGCTCCAAAGCCTAAAAGCTTAACCAGCCAAATGCTTAACTAGCCAAATGCTTAACTAGCCAAATGCTTCTAGTTTCTGGTCTCCATACCTTATATATCTTTCTACTCTCTGCTGTCATTCCCTGGGATTAAAGGCTGGATTTCTGGGCCTTTATAGGTGTGTGTCACCATGCCTGGCTGTTTCTAATATAGCCTTGAACTCAGAGATCCAGAGATATTTCTGTCTCTGGAATGCTAGGATTAAAGGCGTGTGTTACCACTGCCTATCCTCTATGTTAAATATTGTGGCTGTTCTGTCTCTAACCAAAGATAAGTTTATTAGGGTCACACAATATTTTGAGGAACACAATACCACCACATTTCCCCTGTTTTTGTCTAAAATTAAAAAAAGCTTATAACTAATACAAGAAAAATCATATCCAATAGGTATATACAATATACATAGTCAAGATTTACATTAACGATGTCTAGTCCATTAACATTTGACAGATTCAGATAAAAACTCCATTATGTATATTAACAATGTCCAGTCCAGTAACATTTGATAAACTCAGACAAAAAAAAAATTTCATTACTTATCCTATTTAAAACAAGTAGTTCCTTTTAAAAAGTAGATTCAAAAATATGAATATGAGAACATATTCATATTCTCTTTTTTCTTTTCATAAAAGTTTCAATAATCTACCTTTTGTCATTTTTATATCTTTCCCTTTTTCTTTTTAGTGTAGATTCAATGATCTACCCCTTTATCCTATTATTTCTTTATCTTTTTTCTCAGGGTAGATTCAGTGATCTACCTCATATCTACCCTGGGCTACACAAGATTGATCCAGTCTAAAAGAGAAACCGAGGCAGGTGGTGGAAGTTCACACCTTTAATCCCAGCACTAGGGAGGTGGAGACAGTAATATAAGGCAGGAGGAGACAGGAGCTCAGCCCTTTTCAGGCTGAGAGGTCATGGAGGTAAGCGGTAACTTGGCTAGCTCCTTCTCTAATCTTTCAGCATTTACCCCTATATCTCCTGGTTTTTATCATTAAGACTAATTAGAATCCATGCAACAAAATGGAAATGGCAAAAGGTAGATGGGATAATTTAAGTTAAGGAAAGCTGGCTAGAAACAAGCCAAGCTAAGGCCGGGCATTCATGAGTGAGAATACGACTCTGTGTGTGTTTATTTGGGAGCTGGGTGGCAGGCCCTCAAAACAGTAAAAGAGCAAAGAGTTAACACAACCAGTGACAAGCACCTTTCAGTGACCTCTAAAGGCTGGACACAGGACTTCTTCCCAGTCACTGACACACCCCCAGACACTGAAATTATGGCTACCTTAATAGCCAATAAACTTTCCCCAGAGTGTTATTACTACAGTCCCAGCACTCCAGAGGCAGGGGCATCACAACTACATCTGAGGCCAGACTGGCCTACAAACTGAGTTGTAGGCTAGCCAGGGGTACATAGAAATATCCTGTTGGAAGGAAGAAAGGAAGGAAGGGAGGAAGGAAGGAAGGAAAATAAACAGGGTAGAGATGGATCAACGGTTAAGAGCAATTGCTGCTCTTGCAGATGTCTCAGGTTCAGCACCTACATGTGGCTCACAACCTCCTGCAACTCTAATTCCAGAGAAACTCTGGCTTCTCTAGGCATACTAAATACAAGCATTCAAACAAACAAACAAAAAAAAATATATATATATATATAAAATACATCTTAGAAATGACACACACACACACACACACACACACACACACACACACACACACACGAGCTGCTTTTACTTAAAAAGCATTATGTATGTCTCCTTCACTTTGGCTCTGACTTCTACTCTGTTCCAATTCCTAACCTATTTCATCCCCAGCCTGGCTTCTAACTTGTAGTGACCCTCCAGCCTCTGCCTCCAGAGCGCTAAGATTACAGGACAGTAATGTTCCACCACAACCTGCTTGGCTACTGTAACACATAACTCTTGATTTCTAAACGTAGACCTCAAATCAGTACATCAGAAATGGACATGGGGTCAAATCAGTAGGTCACTTTAACTTTTCTTCTGCTTAATGTAACCAATGTATGTTATCTCATCCTCTGCTTGTTTTTCCCTTAAACATTTTTTTTAAAGGTGGGGTGTCTTGGGGTTTCTATTGCTGTGAAGAGACACCATGACGACTCCTATAGAGGAGAACATTTAGTGGAGGTGGCAGCGTGTAGGCAGACATGGTTCTGGCTACATCTTGATCAGAGGCAACTGGAAGTGGTGGTCTCAGTGTCACACTGGGAGAAGCTTGAGCAAAATAAGAGCTCAAAGCCCGCTCCCACAGTGACACACTTCCTCCAACAACAGGGCCACACCTCCCAGTAGTGCCACTCCCTTTGGGACCATTTTCTTTTAAATCACCACATGGGGCTTAATTGGAAAAAGCAGATCACTGGGGGTTAGAGAAAAACATTCTTGAAAGATTTATTCTTACCCTTTGAAAAATTTTAAATCTTATGTTGCTTTTCTGTGTGTCTGTGCATCAAAAGCGAGCAGAGGGCTCTCTTCTCTAGAGGGCGGAAGAGAGCATCAGAGCCCCTGGAACTGTTCCCGGGCTTTAGAAGCCAGCACGTGAGTGCTGAGAATACAACACTGCTGAGCCATCTCTCAGGCTCCCGCTCTGCGCTTTTCATCACTGGTCTCTTCAATAGGCATGCTAGATGAGGCTGGCCCTTGCCTGTTTGGATGCAGAAATCCAGGCCTCTGTCCTAAAACCTCTTTACAGTACTACTCTGCTAACCTGCCAATCACCTATCCTCACCATATCCACAGGTCCCAACACAGGCCAAACCTCCAATCAGGCCTCACATCTGCAAAGGACCCCAATAGTTATGTAAATTGGCAAGAGGAATTGAATTAAGATTAGTTTAAAAAAAAAAATCCTTTTTCTGTTTACAGCTCCACCTCCATACAGTAAATATAATATGGGGAACGGAAACGCCCAGAACACTTGGTCTCTGGGGTCAACACCAAGGCTTTTATGCTCAGGTGACTGAGCCCACATTAAATACACCTATCCGTATCTCCTGGCTTTCATGCAGTTCTTTCTATTGCTAACACTGCTTGGGCTGACATAGATGGAGGAGACTGTTGGGGCCAGTTTGGGCCCGAACGTAAATACATTCATGTTCCCGTTTTCACTTATTCTTTGCAGTGTTTCTGCACTCGCAGGCCAGGGTTTGACCAGGAGCCAAGGCTCCAGTCAGCAGCTACTCAAACACTACCGGTCCAGAAAGCAGCGCTCGCCCTCACAAGCACCCTACACCCGCCCCCGGCCCCGGGCTCCATCTCTGCCGGAGCAGTCCTCTCGGCATCAAGGTCCTCGTCCTAAGCCCCAGGCTCCCTCCCAGGACCGGCTCCTGCAGCGCCCACTCCCCGAGTCCTGCCCCGATCCTCCTCACAGGACAACTTGCACGGACGGCGGTGTGAAATCCCAAAGGAGAGCCCACTGGGAGGTGACAAAACACACAGGACGCGGAAGACCCGCTAGAACGGGATGAAAACGAACCGACGACCCCCACCTTACCCACCGCATCCCCCTGCAGCCGCCTCAGCGGTCAATCTGCACAAACCAGCGCTCAGCAGCAGCGTCCGCCCTGCCCCGCAGCCACTCACCTCCCAGAGCTCTGCGCACGGCACGCCGGGGCCGCGACTTCCGCCCGCAGACACCCACAGTACGCAGAGTTCGTACTCCAAACACCCACGCTGTCCTGGCAACGATAGCCAAAGCTAACTACCCAAAGAGCTGAATCGATGTGACCACTGTAGGCCACTTCCGATTTGAATAATGGTTCCCTCAGCCCATTACCACATCCCCCTCGTGGATGACGCGCATGCGCACCACCACTGGCGGAGGTAAATCTTGCCAATACTTATCATGGCTCATCTGGTATTTTCTGTTCTTTCAGAAAGTGTCATGGCCGCAGCCATACTCCAATGACACAGAAGCCACCATCAAAGTGCATCACTTCCATACAGCCACGCAAGGCCTGTGGAATGTGTTACAGTGAAAACCCAAGGCTGTCTTATATTGTTAGGGCATTTATTTACTTGTAAGTGTATCTATTTCTAAGAGACATTGACACTACATGTTACCCAAAGTATCCTTTCTCTGTATTTATTTTATTAGATCTATTTTATGTATTTTTGCCTGCTTGTTGAGCTCACAGCACCCAGGACATTTGCAAGAGCAGCAAGTTCCCTTCTACTACTGAGCCATCTCTCCTTTTCACCTTTTGCCTTTATTTTCACCAGAACTTAAAAGGATTCTTATTTTTGAGATGGTTTCTCTATGTTGGAACATTCCATACCTCTGTGTCCTGAGTGCTAGGATTAAAGGTGTGTACTGCCACAATGATCCTTTCTGATTTTTCAAAGCCATATGGATCATTAAAGGTGAGAGTCTGAGATGAACCATCATGTACTTCATACTGGGGGTATCTCATGGTTCCCAGAGGATACAAATTTGTTCTTACCTAGAAATAAACTTTTTAAAGTTGTATAATAGAAACAATGTAGACCTAGGTAGATAGTGGAAATAAATGGAAAGACCAGTCAAATGGTGAAAGCACCTAGCACTGTAATAAAAAAATCAGTAGACCTAATGTAGAGTATGAGAATAAAGTCAAAGATTGTGTGAGTTATCTCCAGGGTAAACACATTCTAGCCCTAGATGGTCTAGATCAGTGGTTCTCAACCCATGGGTCATGACCCCTTCAGGAAACCTCTATCTCCAAAAAATATTTACAATTTATAACAGTAGCAAAATTAGTTTTGAAGTAGCAACAAAAATAATTTGAAACATGAGAACCATATTACATGAGGAACTGTATTAAAGGGTCACAGCATTAGGACAGTTGAGAACCACGGGGCTAGAACTAGGTAGATTAGGCTGGCCTTGAACTTACTCTGATCTTCTTGCCTATGCTATTCAAGTGCTAGTATTGCAATAACGTGCCATCATGCCCAGTTCACGGGTGATCTAGATCTTCCCAGTGAAAACAGACTACAGGAGTGATGATTTGGAGAAAACAGTTTTATCATCAAAGATACAGCTCGAGTCTCCAAAGAGAAGTCTCAGCCATCCATCACTACGGGGCAAGATTATAGTAAACTACATGAAAGTTAGTGTTATGCAAATGTCAGTCTCTGCTCTTCATTTATCTGCTACTTCTAAACATATCATTATTGTTAACTATACCCATTTATTGTATCTCAGGCACAATCTTGTTCTTCCAGAATTTCTTTCAAAATTGATTTTAGTCAATAAACCTTGTACAATGCCCATCTATCTTGCAGCCCAAACCACAGCTAGTTCACCAAGATGACGCCCTTGCCTCATGGAGGTGATGAGCCATTAGAGACACTCAGAAGCTGAAGCTGTACATACATAAAATCAGAAGTATCTGTATATAAGAAAGAATAAGTTATTGTCTTCCTGGATTACCTTACCTCAAATTTCCCAATTTAATTTATTTTACTGTAAACTTTTGTTTGTTTTTGAGACAGGGTTTCTCTGTGTAGCTTTGTGCCTTTCCTGGATCTTGCTCTGTAAACCAGGCTGGCCTTGAACTCACAAAGATCCGCCTGCCTCTGCCTCCTGAGTGCTGGGATTAAAGGCGTGCACCGCTGCTGCCACCACCGCCCGGCTGTAAATTTCATTTTTATGACTCATAAAATTCCATTGTATTTATACTACAGGCTCATTATACATACACCCATCCATATTGATGGACATCTAGACTGATTTCATTTCTTTGCAATTGTGAAAAGAGTAGTGGTAAAAACGGGTGTGTGGTATGATATAGATTCCCAGGATGCATATCTGGAAGTGGTTAGCTGGGTCATGGGGCAGTTCTAATTTTAGTAATTTCAGAAACCACCACTAAGGCTGCATAGTGAGATCCTGTCTCAAAATCAAATCAAATCAAACCAAACAAACCAAACACAACAATAGAACCCCAGACTGATTTCATTAGGGTTGCAACAATCTGCATTTCCTCCAACAGTCAATAAAGGCTCCCTTTTCTTCCCATCCTCAGCAGGTTTGCTGTCGATTGATAATGGCCATTCTGACCTGGGTAGGATGTTAGCTAAGGAGGATAAACACTTTAAATCCACGTTCTCTTGTTTACTCTTTGATAGTCTAGGTCTTCCCCCTCTTTTTACACTCAGCCATGACTAACAGGGAACAGACCACAGCAACTCAGGCTCTTTGCTGTCAGTTCTCTCACTGTTTGGGGTGAAACAATCTGCTGCTTCAGCTGAACCCCGTTACCCTTCTCTTTGGCTCCTCCTTTTCTGATTCACCCTTTTCAGAAAGTTATCTTGACTTTGTTGTTGTTTTTTGAGACAAGGTCTTTCTCTATTGCCCTGGTAGTCCTGGAACTCATTATGTAGCCCAAGCTGACCTCAAACAGAGTTCTGCCTGCCTGTGTCCTGAGTGCTGTGATTAAAGGCATGTGTCACTACACCTGGCTCTGGATTATGGTATTTCAACTTCATAGCACACCATGCTGTCAATGAAGGTATATATTTTAGAGTAGAAAAACAATATATACACAGATGTGGTTTGCTTTTTATAAAACAAAGGAAAGAAATTCTATACAGGGATATGATTATGTGGATAGTGACGTATATGTCACATACTGGCAAATATGTTCTGTGAAGAGTAAATATTTGTAGCTTGGAGATCACATGGTGTTTCCCACAACTACTCAGTTGTACTAGTGGAACAACAAAGCATCCCTAGAATATATACAAATGATCATAGCTATGCTGTATAAAACTTTACTCAAAAAATTCAAGCAGGCATGATGGTGCATGCCTTTAGTCCCAGCACTTGGGAGACAGTGGCAGGTGGGTCTCTGAGTTCAAGACCAGCTCATGCTCCAGGTCAGCCAGCGCTACACAGTAAGACTCTCAAGAAAAATCCACAGGTAGCTAGCTCAGTGGTTAATGGCACATGTTGCCATGCCTGATAACCTACCTGAATTCAAGTCCTGGAACTTGCATGTTGTCAGCAAAGAACCAACTCCCACAAATTGCTCTCTGACTTTTTCACACATGTATCATGGCACTCATGCATGTACACACACACACACACACACACTACACTATTTACTGTCTTCTTGTGTGCATTACAAGCTTGCATAAAACTATGAAGAAGTCTTCAATGATTCTATAATTATATTATTCTATAATAATTCTAAAATGGCTTTGTCTATGTAGTTCATTTACAGACGGGACACATGGAAAAAAGATAAGCTGAGCTAATCAGGGAAGAGAAAAGTTACAATACCAGGAGCAGTGACTGCTATAGAATTTCACTTATGGATTTATCTCAAAAGTTACTTTCATATGATGAAAAGACTAATTATTGATAGTGCAGCCTCAAGATGGTGTGAATAAGGGATAGACTGTCAACACATATCAGATTCTTAAAATAAGAAACTCATGTTAGGCAATGAATTCTATGTCAAACCCCACTAGTCTGAGGCAATACATATGTAAACATTGATGTCACATAAATAAATATGCAATCATACATACACATTAGACAGTTTTGACAGATCACACAATGTTGTCATTTCCTTTCTTTCATTATAAATATTATTATCCCATAATAAACTGAAATATTGTTGATACAAAATCCCCAAAACTTTTCTATAGTCTGGTACCAATGTGTCTTCTGGCATTTTCTACAGAGAAACTTTTCTCAGACCACTGCTTTAGGATTTTCTCCTAGGATGAAGTCCATAACCATACTCCAAACTCTCTTGTGAAGAATGTGTTTAAACAAGCAGTGCATATGTAGATCTTTGAACATACAGAAGCTGTAATGTACAATAAGTTCTTCCAAAACATTTTCTTCAAAGGATTTAAGGACTATACCTCAGTTGGAAATGTTTATAGACTACGAACTGACTTCTTGAAAAGCATTTCACATAAAAACAACCTATAAGAACTGTGTCTGGTGTGAGTTCCTTGTATTTATTGTAATCTGGCATGCTGTTGAAGGCCTTTCTACATTCAGAACACAATAGGGTCTCTCCCCAGTATGAATCTAGTGCTGCACATCCAGTTGGGATGCACTGCTGGATGACTTCCCATCCTCTTTGCATTTTTTTGTTTGTTTGTTTGTTTTCAAGACAGGGTTTCTCTGTGTAGTTTTGGTACCTGTCCTGGATCTCACTCTGTAGACCAGGCTGGCCTCAAACTCACAGAGATCCGCCTGTCTCTGCCTCCCGAGTGCTGGGATTAAAGGCATGTGCCACTGCCGCCTGGCCTCTCTTGGCATTTCTATGTGTATATGCTGATAGCCTTCAGTGGGATGTGTTATAGAACAATTTCCCATGGCATTCCTATTGCTTCTTGCAAGTGTGAGTCCGCTGATGGCATTTCAACACAGACTTCTGGAGGAATGCCTTCCCACAGTTTTGACAGACAAAAGATCTCCCCTTAGTGTGAGTCATCTGATGTCTAGGCAAAGATGACTTATTGTAGAAGCCCTTTCCACATTCAGGGCACACATAGGGTTTCTCACCTGTATGAATTTGCTGATGTGATGTCAATGCTGACTTCTGGATGAAGGTTTTCCCACATTTTTGACAGATAAAAGGTCTCTCCTTAGTGTGAGTTATCTGATGTCTATGCAAAGATGACCTGCCAAAGAAACCCTTCCCACATTCAGTGCAAACATAGGGTTTCTCACCCGTGTGAATTCTCTGATGATCTCGGAGTTGGCCCTTTGAAGCCAAGGCTTTCCCACAGTCACTGCATTTGTAAGGCTTTTCTCCAGTGTGTATTCTCTGATGTGTTCGAAGTACTGACTTCTGACTAAAGGCTTTCCCACACTCACTACATACATGGTGTTTTTCTCCAGTATGAATTTTTGTGTGGAGATTAAGGGACGATCTTCGGCTGAAGGCCTTCCCACATTCAGAACATGCATAAGGTGTCTCCCCAGTATGAATTCGGAGATGTTCTTTCAGTTGGGAGGAATTACTGAACGACTTCCCACAGTAGTTGCATTTGTAAGGTCTCTCTCCTGTGTGAATTCGATGATGTACTGTCAGTTGGGATGTATGACTGAATGATTTCCCACAGTAACGACATTTATAAGGCTTCTCTCCTGTATGAGTTTGCTGATGAGATGTCAACTGTGACCTCTGAAAGAAGGCCTTTCCACATTTGTGACAGACAAAAGGTTTATCCCTAGTGTGAGTTATCTGATGTCTCAGGAAACCTGACCTACCATGAAAACCTTTTCCACATTCGGTGCACACATAAGGTTTCTCTCCTGTGTGGATTCGCTCATGCTCTTCGAGTTGGTACTTAGAAGCCAAGGCTTTCCCACAGACACTACATTTGTGAGGCTTCTCCACTTTGTGAATTCGACGGTGTACATTCAGTGTGAATGAATAAGTAAATGATTTCCCACAGTCCCGGCACTTGTAAGGCTTCTCCCCTGTGTGAACTCGATGATGCATCTTCAACTGGGATGCATAAGTAAATGACTTCCCACAGTCACTGCATTTGTGAGAATTCTTCCCCAGATGAATTCTCTGGTGCATGCTGAGCTCTGACTTCTGGTTGAAAGCTTTCCCACACTCACTGCATACATGGTGTATTTGTCTAGTATGTATTTTCTGGTGAATGGTGAGACTTGACTTTCGCTTGAAGGCTTTCCCACAGTCACCACATTCATAAGGTCTCTCCTTCATATGAATCTGATAATGCACTTTCAGTCGGGATGTACAACTAAATAATTTCCCACAAACAGTACATTTGTAAGGCTTCTCCCCAGTGTGAATCGTCTTGTGAGTACTGAGGATTGACTTCTGCTTGAAGGCTTTCCCACATACAGGACACACATAGGGTCTCTCCCCTGTATGTATTCGATAATGCACCTTCAGTTGGGATGTATTATTGAAGGATTTCCCACAGTCACGGCATTGGTAAGGTTTCTCTCCAGTGTGAATTCGATGATGCACCTGCAGGTTGGATGTACGACTAAATGATTTCCCACAGTCGGGACACTCATAAGGTTTCTCTATGTGAATTTCTTGATGGGAGGTCAACTCTGACTTCTGGAGGAAGGTTTTCCCACACTTGTGACAGACAAAAGGTCTTTCTCCAGTGTGAGTTGCCTGATGTTTACTGAAAGCAGACATGTCATAGAAGACCTTGCCACACTCAGTGCATTCATCTGGTTTCTCCTTACCATGAACTACCTGCTGTGTAAGTGTTTGTTTATGGATGAGAACTTTTCTGCACTGGCTACCTTTGCATGAATTCTGTCCTTCATGAGGAATTGTACAGCCAGTATTGGAGGAGTCTTGTGTGAAGAGCTGACCAGATGTAACAACATCATGGAGCTGTTTTGTGATACTGTTTTCAGCTTCACCATTTGCTTCAAGGTTATGCTTCAAACCTTTTGCACATAACTTTGGAGCTTCCTTTTGTGTAGAAATAAGGTTGGACACTAAAGGAATGGTTTCCCCAGGCTCTTTATATTCACAATCTCTGTCTGTGCTCTGTGTTTTCTTGTTGAGGAAAGCACCAGGATTCCAGGGTGGGATCTGGTTTTGCTGATCTCTTTTTGTGGGGTCAGGATCTTGCCACAGTTCTTCTAAAATAGAGCAGCACAAACCATGTCTTATGATTTCACTTGCCTTACTAATTTGAAATGCTGCATTCTCAGAAACTTTCTGTGGAAGGGTGTAAAACTCTGATTCCACTTCTGGGAGAAGAAAAGAGATGAAAGAACATGCATAATGAACAGTATGGGTGAGGAATCACATAGAATTAATAAACAGTGAGCACAGGGGTTGGGGATTTAGCTCAGTGGTAGAGTGCTTGCCTAGCAAGCGCAAGGCCCTGGGTTCAGTCCTCAGCTATGGCAAAAAAGAAAAACAAACAAACACCTACAAAAAACCAGTGAGCACAAAATATCTGTGAGGTACTTATGACAATGAGTAGAACATGCCTACCTCTCATATGACATGCCAAACATTAGGTATACAGGCAACTTTATGATGGAAACAAACTCATTTTATCCCCCAAACCATCCCATAAAGCAGTTATAACTACTCTTCCTGTTTTAGAAATGAAGAAATACTAATATACTTAGGTCAGTGACAAAGTAATTTGTGCGGAAGACTGTTTGAACAAACCAACCAACACATTTGATTTATATAGGAGACCTCGTAGGGTAAGATGAAGGGGCAGAAACTGATAAGGCTGTTCTAAGGTAGCCTCAGTGGACAGCAAAATGTTGAAATACGGAAGAGAACACCAGAGCAGAGGACTCCATCAGTTCTGGAGAAAGCATACTCATGCCTTTCTCTTGTAGTCTCACCTAGTTAAGTGCTCGGATAGTGATGTCCCCAGCGCTCTGCTGCTAGGGATGGAAGTCGGCTCCATCCAGGAAAATACTCTATCCTTGAGCTACAACCTAGGACAAGCAAATTATCCTTTTTTAACAACAATTTACATTATATAGTGGCCTTTCCTTACTTTTCCAATCTCATACTATAATGTAAGAGTGGTTAAATGCATTTGCTCTTTTTCAAAAGACTGGAGTTTAGTTTCCAGTACTTACTTACACCAGACAGCTCACAAACTGCCGTTACTCCAGCTCCAGGAGATCCAACGTCTTCTGGACTTTGTGGAAACTCCACACATGTGGCATATACTTACACAGATACACACACAAGCACACAAAAATAAATCTAAATAAGAAAATACTATAACATGGATCAAATACATCTGAGGGATATCTACAGAATATTCCATTCAACAGAAAAAGAATACAGTCTTCTCAACAGCCCATGAAGTTTCTAAAAAACAGACCATATACTATGTTACAAAGCAAACCTGAACAATATGAAGAAGCTGAAATAACTCTTGGTATCTTAAAAGACCATAATGGAATAAAACTAGAAACCAACAGTAAGAGAAACTGCACAGATACATGGATGTACAACAGTACATTTTGAATTAACAGTGAGTCACAAAGAAATCAAAATATTAAAACACTTTGGTAATGAAATGAAGATGAATACCAACTTATCATGATCTTTGGCTACAGCTAAAGACAGTTCTAAAAGAAAGTTGATATCTGAGATATTCACATTAAAGAAATTAGAGAGAGTTCAAGCTATGATGAAACTAAAGGTCTTAGAAAATGAAGAAAAAGGCAAAATCCAAAGTAGTAGATGGAAAGAAAAAAATAAAGATCAAGGCAGTAATTAATGAAATGGAAACTAATAGAACAATACATAGAAGGAAACAAATTGATAAATGAAGTTGGGGATTCAAAAAAATGGCTCAGCTGTTAAGAGCACTGACTTCTCTTCCAGAGAACTCAGGTTCAGTTCCTAGCACCCACATGATAGTTCACAACTCTCTGTAACACTAGCCCTAGGGGGATCAGATGCCACCTTCTGGCCTCTGTGGGCACTGCACACAGATGGTGCATATATGTATGTGTAGGCAAAACGCCCATAGATGCATAAAAAAAGTGAGATTGAAAACTCGCTAGCTAAATTGACACATAGAGAAGACTCAAATTAATAAAATTAGAAATGAACAAGAGGCTATTACAACTGATTCCAAAGAAATACAACAGATTACTAGAGAGTAACTACTCGGAAATATTACATTAAAAAACAAAACTGAAAAATTTAGAATAAATGGTTAAAATTTTAGTCACATATGACCTCTAAAAATTAAGATCATGCTGGGTGTAGTGGCACAAGCCTTTAATCTAGCACTCAGGAGGTAGAGGCAGGTGGATCTCTGTGACTTCAAGGCCAGCCTGGGCTACAGAGTGAGTTCCAGTACAGCCAGCTATATAGTGAGACTCTGTGTTGAAAAAAAAAAAAACAAAAAACAAAAAACAAAAAAAAAAACTCAAGAAAATTAAATCAAGAAGACATAAACAAAATATTCATAAAAAGCAGTAATAAAGCATCTCCCTGCCAAGAAAAGCCCAAGACCAGATTCACTGGGGAATGCTCCCAAACCTTCAAAGAAGTGCTAGCATCAATACTCCTTAGACTCTTCAATAACATAGAAAGGGAACAGTAAAAAATATGAAGCCAGTATTACCCTAATACCAAAACTGGATAAGGATACAACAGAAAATAAAAGGTGTGTGTAGGGGGTGGTGGTGGAGACACACAAAACTTAAGAAAAAATGTTCAAAACATATTCAAGAACATATTAAGAAGTGTCTTTAACAAATTGTATAGGGCAACTGTATATTCTCCTGTAAAAAATGAAACTAGAGAGAGCGCTATCTTCCCTCCCCTCTTCTCTCCTTCCTTCCTTCCTTTCTTTTTTTTCTTCTTCATCTCCCTTCCTGTTTTTTTCTTTTCTAAGACAGGGTTTCTCTATGTAGTTTTTGGAGCCTGTCCTGGATCTTGCTCTGTAGACCAGGCTGGCCTCAAACTCAGAGATCCACCTGCCTCTGCCTCCCGAGTGCTGGGATTAAAGGCGTGCGCTACCATTGCCTGGCATTCTTTCGCTTTCTTTTCTTTCTTTCCTTCCTTCCTTCCTTCCTTCCTTTCTTTCTTTCTTTCTTTCTTTCTTTCTTTCTTTCTTTCTCTCTCTTCTCTCTCTCTCTCTCTCTCTCTCTCTCTCTCTCTCTTTCTTTCTTTCTTTTTGAAAGGTATCCTGGTAGTCAGGAGCCAAGGAATACCACAGAGTCACAACACACAACACACTCACACGAGAGATTTATTGGGAGAGAAACAAAAGGGTGGCTGCCTCTGCTTGGGAGAGAAGCAGCCTCTTTTTCTTTAGAAAAGACTTATTCATTTTATGTGTAGCACCTGAAGGGGCCAGAAGGGAAGTCGGATCCCCTAGAACTGGAATTACAAATAGTTGTGAGCTGCCATGTGGGTACTGGGAACCAAACTCGGGTCCTCTGGAAGAGCAGCCAGTGCTCTTGAACCCTGATGAACAACGTTAAACAGACTGAAGATCTTAATGTAATGTATGATATTCTGAAACTGCTAAAGGAAGACAGATGCAAAACTCCTAAAGACACAGGCGTGCTCAGACTTGTAGGAAAAGACTTCGATAGCACAGGAAAAAATCCTGTGAATTGTCAAGTGTGATTATAATAGATAGAAAATTAAAAACCTGCACCCCAAAAGAAACAATCATCAGAAGGAAGAGACAGCCTATGTAATGGGAAAGAATCTTCCTAACTATAGATAGTCATATAGACTATATGAAGAACTACAAAAGAATAAAATACCAAAACACCAAATTCTCCAAGAAATAGCTAATATATTTAATGAATACTTCTCAAAAGGCATACTAATGGCCAAAAGATATTTGAAAAAGTATTCACTATTCTTAGTGATCAGGGAAGTCAAATTAAAACTTTTTTCATATTCTAGCTGACCCCAGTCAGAAGGAACTAACAACAAATGCATACAAAGTTACACCCCTGTCCACTGCTACAGGGGACGCAAAGAAGTCACTAAAGAAGCCAGTGGAAGTTCCTCGAAGAACTGAAAATAGAACTATCATATGACCCAGCCAGACCAACCCTGCCTGTATGCCTGAAGAACTCTGTATGAACATCAGCAGCCATATTTATTGATGCACTAAGAAATGGGATCAGATGTCTCTGAACAGATGAATGTATGAAGAAAATGTAGAACAGATACACAATGGGATTTTAGTTAGCTATAAAGAAAAAAAATATAAAATCATGAAAACTGTAGCAAAATGGATGGAACTTGAGATCATTATGTTAGATGAATTAAGTGAGACAAATACCACATTTTTCTTACAAGTAGACTCCAGATTTTAATTTCTGTACACACACACACACACACACACACACACACACACACACACACACACCTGCATGTGTTATGTGTAAATAGTGAAAGTAGAAAGTGGACTGTGAAAGGAGAAGAGATCTTAGGGGAAGAAGAAAAATCGAGAGAGTGGCACACATGGGACATACAGGCAGAAGGGAGAGAATCTGTGGCAAGGAAGGGGCCCAGCAAGAGGCGACTGGGGAGGTCAGTAGGGAAAGGACTAGGAGGGGAAAAACAGAGTGACAGATATTACAAGGACATGACAATGAAGCTAACATAGAAAATATCCACTGCAAACTATCAGCAACCATGCTAAAAGCTTTGTACCTCACCAATGGACCTTATCAATGTTGACACATCTGTCTGTCTATACTTCTACCACACTGGGGACTGAACCCAAGGCTCTGTGCATGCTACGCTGGCACTCTACCACTGAGATATATATCCCCAGCCCTAACCATGGTTAACATGAAAGAAAAAAAAAAGGCCAATTTTCTTCCTAACCAACACATTTATCCACCAGTGCATTTATCTATATCATCAGCCACCACTAGGTTTCCCTCATCTGCTTTTTTTGTTTATTATAGACAATCAAGGTATACAAATATGAATGTCTGTGTGGACCTTCTGGAGAAAATGGTTGCATTAGTCACTTAGGTAATCTCCATGATGAGGCACCCATACCTACCACTCACCTCTGAGAGTCTTGTCCCCACTCCTAGTCCATATTCACAAAGCACTGTGGCATTAGTTGTAGAGAGCTGGGGTAGGAAGCAAGCTCGGTACCCACTACCGTGGTCCATATTCACAATGTCCTGCACCCTGAGCTGCAGAGAGTGACAGCAGGAAGCAAACTAGGGGCCCAACACTAGGGGACTGGGGAAGTGAGGATGACTGATAAGGGCCTCTAATGACGTCCACCTCCATCTAGGTCATATTCACTTACCTTGACACCAACATTGCTGATGTGGGAACTTAACCTCTCCCATCCATGCCTCCTTTCTTTTCTTTATCCTGAGGATGGCCCCAGAGCTAGGAATGGGGTACCCTGTAAATTGGAAGAATATTTACTCAGTGTGTAGCTTTTAGGCTTTAGTGGTCACCCGATGAGCTTTGCCACTGGCTGATTGGAAAAATCAACACTTTGTAGTGGGCACAGAATTATTAACTTGGAATGTCAAAAAGTAACAAATTATGAGGACAGACCATGGGGAAAAACCATGGCATATTTTTGATATCCCATCATGTTCTACAAAAAGAATGGGGTAATGATGCCCATCCTGGGTCCCAGGCCACCTGTGCTAACCCACTGCCAAGAGGTGGCTGTAGATCTCCAGCATCACGTCCTGGTACAGGCGTCTCTGGGCAGGGTCCAGGTGCCGCCACTCCTCCTGGCTGAAGTTCACGGCCACATCCTCGAATGACACCACCCTTAATCTCTGTAGCAAAAAAGTGCAGTCATTGTGAGTTAGTCATCACTGAAGAGTAGGACATAACAATGTGGTTCAGTGATCCTTTACTGTGATTTATCATTAGGCTTTCCATAAAATATCTATTTCATATTATATGAATAATATATATTATATAAATATTTTATAAGTCAAGAAAGTTCATAAAAATATCCTTCCATCTCTTGTACACTCAGGTTTTTCTTCCCCAAAACAGCCAGAAATGGGTTGTTATGAATGCTTCAAAAAGGAATAAGCAGCCTGACACTTAGAGCCAACATTATAGTCCAGGCTTCAGGGAAGTGGTGAAGTATCATGAAAGGTTGAGAACCAGAGGAAGGAGGAGCATTTAGAGACTGAAGACTTGAAACAAAATCAACTGCACTGTTTGCTTTTAGCTTTGGGAATTCTTATTAATTTAGAAAATCACATGTCAGAATATCTCTAGTATCATTAGATGTAAATAATCCATCCATGAACTAGAAGACAACTCACTGAAAGACATATTACAATAAAAAAAAGTTCAAAATTCCTTTTTAAAACACTAAAAGCTGGGTGTGCTGCACTCCTTTAATCCCAGCACTCTGAAGAGAGTGGCAGGTGGATCTCTACAAGTTTGAGGCTAGTCTGGTCTACACAGAGAGTTCTAGCCAGAGTAGGCTACATAGGAAAGTGTGTTTTCATGCTCCTCCAGGTATAGTGGTTTACTTCAGATTAATCATTACAGCTGGCTATTGTTATTTGCTTATGTGTCTCTATGGAAAAACATGTTTTTGCTGTGTGCAGTTTGCGTGCCACAGGAGGAGGCTTGCCCTTGTGATTGGATACTTTACTCACGTGACTCCTCTTAACCCTCAGAGTATAAATAGTCTGATGCTCTGAATGAGACTTTAGTCTGTCTCATTTATCAGCTGCATTCTCCCAGGTCTGACCACCTCTAGAGCAGTAAACAGTTTCATTTTGATTTTTGGCAAGGCAGCATCAGACACTCGTGGTCTCCAAGACTTACCTGCCATGCATTCACATCAAACGAACTCCTTCAAAGATACCCACCCAATGACAGTGGTTATGAAATGGGACAAGAAGACACAGGATTGAGGGCTACATCTAAACCCAAGCACCAAGAGGCAGGGTACAGAGTGACATGGAAGACTAGAAGGTGCAGGAGCACTGGCCTGTGGTCTGCTCTCAGCTGGAGGAGCAAGTCTGCCTCTGGATTGGGGAGCCCAGGATCTGCTGCTCCCCATGTCTGCCCTCCAGTTTTACAGAACTGGACCCCAGGCAACTGCTGCTTACCTCGCATGACCCATCCTGCTCCTGTAGGCTCAGTCTCTGGGGCTCCTGGGATAAATTCATGTCAGCAGGTATGTTTCCTCCCTTGGCCTCTTTTGCTGGCAGATCCGATTTTTTTCAGGAACTGGAAGCTGGGTGAATGTCTAGAGGTTCCCAGGAGGGCAGCTGAGTAGAGGCCAGCTGTGATGAGGCAGAAAATCCCACAGCCTGGATGATGTGGCCTGACTTAGGTGTAAAGAGACAGCAGAAAGTCCCAGAGAGGGAATGACTTTGTGTCCTCAGACAACATTTGCCACACATGAGTTTCTGAGGGCCCAAGACAGTCACAGTGTAGACACGATGCAACAGACAAAGCTCAGAAAAGCCTTCCTCTAGTATTGACCAGGGTGATGAAAGAGAAAACCCAACACCATAATCTGGGGTCTGGGAGATGGTGCAGTGGGTAAGAGAGCTTGCTGCTGGTGCATGAGGACCTGAGTTCAAATCCTCAGCAACCTGAACAAGGCAAGCTTGGCCACAAATGCCTGTAACTCGAGCACCGTGTGGGACTAAGAGAAGAGTATCTCTGGGCTCTCTGTCTATCAGCCTAGCTCCAGGTCCAGTGAGAGACCCAACCTCAAGGGAGTAAGGCTGGGAGTGATGGAGCAGGACACTCAACAGCTTACTCTAGCCTCAGTGCATGTGCACTGACGGACACATACATGTACCTATACCCACATCCATGTACAAACATTCCACATAACCACACACATACCAAAAGCCCAAACAACTCCCCTCCCTCAAGGTAAACACCAAACACCGTAGTTAGCACTCAAGTTTAGGAAAGATTCACTGCAGCTCCCACAGTTTTTAATTGGAGAAGAGGAGGTATAAACCTAGTAGTTTCCAAAGTGAGGGCGCAAGTGTGCACTGTGCGCACTGGGGACCGGAAGTGATACGAAGCGTGGCATCATCTCAGCACCTGCCAGGCTGCTCCTTTTCTGAGCTTTGTCAAGCCATTCACACACAGCTGGCCAACCTCCAGCTTTTTGAGACATGGTCTTACTTATGTAGCTCTTCCTGGCCTGGAGCTTTCTATGTAGATCAGGCTGGCCTTAACTCACAGAGTTCCACCTGCCTCTGCTCCCTGAGCTCTAGGACTAAAGATGTGTGCCATCAGGCTCAGGTCTCACAGAACTCTTAACCATGTCCTAAGCATTAGTATAATCATTTTTCCCCAGATGTGACAAAGATGACTATGGGCTGTTCCATACTGCACCTTAAGAGGCAGAGTGGGGATCAGCCTCATCTCTTCCCTAGTCTAAACCACACACAGTCCCTATTACCAAGTGCAGTTCTTTGTGTGCGCAGCATCCAGAAACTTTTCTGGTTCTTCCTGCTTTCTGAGAGCGGAGATGTGGTGCAGTGTGATGTGGGAATGGCCACTCTTGGTTCTTTCTAAGCATTTTTGTGTCCACCTATTGATACATCAACATCCCATTCTCTTCCCTTAAGTTCAGTGGCCCAATCCCTTCCCTGACTTGGAAACATTCCACATAAACACCAGGCCACGGAAATGCTTGTGGAGGCACACACAAAGCATCTCTCCCCTGTCCACAATGTCTTCATGGTAAATAGGATGTACTCACTGACATCCTGGACTCAGTGACCTCCAATAAGTGGACCACGGCACCACCAAATTAAACATGGGGATGTCCATTTCCACAGAACATTATTACTTTGACAGCCAAGACAATGCCAGAGATAACTATTTACAGGTTTCCAGAGAACCTTCAATAAACTAAAAAGTGAGGCCCAAACAACATCCTCAATAAGGACACAGCATTATTCTGCTCAAATGCCAGTCACTGGCCCTTACTGTGGCCACATGGTCCCCAGCAGAGGACAGCATGACCCACGTCATCTGCAAAGAACCCCAGCCTCCAAGTTAAGTGAACTCAGGGGTTAGGATTGGCCTTTTTTTTTTTTTTTTTTTTTTTTTTTGAGACAGGGTTTCTCTGTAGCTTTGGATCCTGTCCTGGACTAGCTCTGTAGACCAGGCTGGCCTCGAACTCACCAAGATCCACCTGCCTCTGCCTCCTGAGTGCTGGGATTAAAGGCGTGCACCACCACCTCCGGGCTTTAGGATTTGCCTTTTAAAGTTTGTTTTGCATCTCAAGCTCCCTACGGGAGACGACATGCTGAGAATGAAACGGTCCTGTCCTAGAAGCCTTGTTGTCTGCACAAAGGCTAATCATCTCCCAGCTCTCCTGACTGTCTGTGCGTGTTCCCTGGCTTTTGTCCCATGCATTCTGAGTTTTAGCCCTGCTGAGAGAAGCGACAGGCTAACTGAGAATGGCTGGTCTCCCAAAATGAGCTCAAACTACGAATAAGCTCATTTTCCATTTCTACCTACTTTTTCTCTTCTCGCAGGCCACTTCTCGAGTGAGACACCAGCCCCAGGCTCGCGGTGGCGGGCCCCATCGGCAAGCCCGCTTTCCCGACTCCCCAGCTCAACTACAGCAAACCCCTGCGGCCTTATCAGCTGTCACTCAGCACAAACCAGCATTCAACAGCAGAGTCCCCCTGCGTCGCCGTCATTCACCTCACACTGTACCTCAGAGAGCTCTGTACACGGCACGCCGGTGCCCGCGACTTCCTCCCACGGACGCACAGTGTTCAGAATCCAAACTCTAGTGTTGTCTGAGCAACAATAACAGAAGCGATCAGCGTCAAGATTTAAGCGGATATGACCGCTCCAGACCACTTCCGTTTGCTGTGAATCAGTGTTCCTGGCCTTTTTTTGCCGGTGGAGGACGGCGCAACGCATGCGCACCACCACTTGTGACGGTCCATCTTGCCAATACTCACTTTGGATCATCAGGTAGTTTCTGTTCTGCTAGTAGCTGTCTTGGCCACTCCCACCATCACCTTAGTTCCATAAAGCCAGGCAAGGCTTATGGGATGTGAGTATAGCGAAAGTCCAAGGCTGTCTCACGTTGTCAGGGCCTTAATTTCCTACCTGTACGGGTATATCATCTATTTCTAAGAGACTGTGACATTACATATTACTAAAAATAGCATTTCTATGTATGTTATCAGGGACTTGAAATTTTCTTTTTTTTCTCTAAATTAAAAAAAAAAAAATTAAATTAGACACAGTTGTTGGTGAATGGGAATTAAAGCCATATGGAATCTTAATAGGTGAGAATCTGAAATAAATATAATACTGGGGCATTTAGTGGTCACCAGAGGTGAGGAGATCTGCTGTCAATGAGTAGTTTTTTTAAAAAATGTCCATTATTTATTTATTGTGTGCTTTGCATATATAGAAAATAGTATAGAGCTGGGTGGAAGGGGAAATAATGGTGAACAGGGAGAGACCAGTTGACAGTGAAAGCATCCTAAGTCAATAGGCCAAAGTAGAGCATCCAAACAACATGAAAGATCATTGCAGCACTGTAGCACGAATCTTAAAAGGTCTTATTAATAAAAACAAACCCAGAGCCAAGTATTGGGGTGAATGGTGAAAGATCAGAGAAACAGAACAAGCCACAGCCAACCTCACCTTGCTAATTCCTCAGCTGATCTTGCTTCCTCAAACTGAAAGCTTCTGAGTCCTCACCCAAATGGATCTCAGCTGAACTGCTGCTCAAAGGCCTAAAAGATTAAAAAGCCTCTAGTTCCCGGTCTCATGCCTCATATACCTTTTTGCTTTCTGCCATCACTTCCTGGGACTGGCTGTTTCCGCATGGATCTCTGCCTCCCAAGTGATAGGTGTGTGTGCCACCATTTTCTGGCCTCTATATCTATCTAGTGGCTGTTCTGTTCTCTGACCCCAAATAAGTTTATAAGGGTGCACAACATATTGGGGGACACACTATCACCACACAGCATCTTCAGCTCTGTGTAGACCAGGCTGGTCTTAAATTTGCTGTGATCCTCTTGCCTCTGCCTCCTAAGGGCTGGGAGGGATGTGCCATCATGCTTGGCTTTCCAGATGACCTTGACCATCTTTGAGAACAGACTATAGAAGTGGTTGTGACCAGAGATTTATGCCCAAAGAATAGTCTCAGCCATCCATCACCACATGTCAAAATTATAATAAAGGATATATAAGTTAATATAATGCAAATGTCATCTGCTCGTTTGTCTGCTACATCTCAGCATGTCATTGACAGCCACACCCACTTATTGCAGCCCAGGCACCACCTTACGCTTCCAGAGTTACTTTCCTCGTTTCTACCCCTCTAGTTGGTCAACCTGGCACAGTGCCCATCTGTCTTGCAGCCTGAGCCACAGCCAGTCCACCAGGCAGAGGGAGCACTTGCCCCGTAGAGGCAATGAAGCACAAGAGCCAATCAGAAGGTAAAGCTGCATGCCTCTCCATCTTTGTGCTCCATGAGATTGAGCTAATGGGCAGCTGAGGAAGCTGCCCTGTAGATATCATAAAACTGTCCTGTGTATCAGGAGGCTGAATCACAGATACCCTAGAGAACTTCTTAGGCCAGGCATGGTGGTGAACAACCTCTAATCCCACGGTGGCAAATCTCTGTGGGTTCCAGACCAGCCTGTTTTATACAGTGAGTTCCAGGCCAGCTAGGGCTACACAGTGAGATCCTATCTAAACAAAATATAGCAGAAATGTACACAAAGCAAATTGTTGAGAAGGGTAAGTTAGGCACATACCTGGAGTAGCACTGAGATGTTTTAAGTGTGAGGTGGAGAACAGCATTTTCCAGAACGGAGTGGAAGTGAAGGTGGATAGATAAGCAGGTAAGTCCATGGTAAATCTTAGAGCTGCATGTGAGAAAGGAGACTGTGGTGATGGGACTTTAGATGTCATCCAAATTCCAAACAGTGAGCTAAGCTGGATATGACTGTGAAAGAGCATAGATAATTATTTATAAATGGGGTCTCACGTGCCCCAGGGCGGCCTCAAACTTCCTACGAAGCCAAGAATCTCCACAAAGACCTGATCCTTCCTGCCTCTACCTCCTGAATGGCTAGATTTCAGGAGTGTATTACTGTGCTCAATTTATGCTGGAGGTCAAGCTCATTCTATCAGTTGAGCTAAATACCCAATCAGGAGTTTGTTTTAAAACTGTAGTAAATGGGTATGGTGATATTTTCTTTGTGATCTAACAAATAAAGCTTGCCTGAAGATCAGAGTGTGGATCTAAACCACTAGTTAGCCACAGAGGCCAGGCACTGGTGGCACACACCTTTAATCCCAGCACTCAGGAGGCAGAGGCAGACAATCTCTGTGAGTTCCAGGCCAGCATCGGCTACACATGTTTGATCCATTCTAAAAGAGAAAAAGAGAAACAGAGCTAGTGGGTGATGGCTCACATCTTTAATCCCAGTACTTTGGAATCACACGCCTTTGATCCCAGCACTAGGAAAGTGGAGACAGGAAGGGATATGACTGGGCAGAGATATATAAGGTGGGAGGAAACAGGAGCTCAGCGCGTTCAGTCCGAGGATTTGTGGAGTCAGGATCTTGCCCACTTTGGTCTGAGGATTCAGTAGAGGTAAAAGGTCTCTCTAGTGGTTGGCTCCTTTACTTCTCTGATCTTCCAGCATTTACTCTGATACCTAACTCTGGGTTTTTATTATTAAGACCAATTAGAATTCATGCTAAAATGGCCACAGGAGCATCTTAAGTAGCTGAGATGATCTTATTCATGTTTCAGAAGGATTGGTTTTCCTACAGGAGAGTTGATGGTGGCAAGATCTGCATTTGTCAGACTTTCTTGTCGGACTTTCTCATGGGGATCGCCAGCTCCCAAATAATGACATAGAGACTTATTATTATGAAAACTTGGTCTTGACCTCAGGCTTGTTCCCAACTAGCTTTTATAACTTAATTGCTTCTATTAATCTATGTTTTGCCATGTGGCTTTTTACCACTTTGCCATTCTGTATGCCAGACTCCCTCCATGTCTCTGGCATCTCTCTCATGCACCTAGATTCATCCCGGGTTCCTGTCTCTGCCCAGCAGTCCCATCTAACCTCTCCTGTCTAGCTATTGGACATTCAGCTCTTTATTAAATCAATCAGGTGCCTTAGTCAGGCAAGGTAAAACAGTGACATCTTCACAGTGTACAAAAGGGTTATCCCACAACATGCATTACAGAAGGACTGAAGACAATAAATGGAGGTTTACAATATTAACACTTTTCCTGCTCACCAATGATTGCTAAACCATAACAGTGACACTTTACTGAAATATTTACAGTGTAGGACTGAGTGACAAGACCTGAATGCAGTGATAAATTACAACTTCACAGGGGAGAGATGACCTGGCATGCTGTGCACCTGGTAGGATGCAGTAAAGGCTGCATACTATACACATTGATTTGATTATGGAGAAAAAAAATCAAATTATAATCTGATCATACTTCCAGGCCAGAGCTCTCAAGTGGAAATATAAAAAGAGCTACAAAATAATTTAGAGATTTCTAGTAGTCACACCAGAATAGAAATAAATGGAGTCAATTTAATAGTATATTTGACTTAGTCCAATATATCCAAATTATTATTCCTAGAAACTCAGCTTTCCAAAACCAATGAATAGCTATGAAATAAAAAAGTTAAAAGACTGAAGACTCGGGGACCAGAGATATGTGTGTGAAAGAATTTGTGGGGCTCTTTTCTCAGGAAACATTTCCTCAGTTATTATGGGATTATGAGGGGAGCTACTAGGGGTTGCTCCTCAAGGTTGTTTAAGCAGTAAACAGATGCTGGGGATATGGTTTCCACAGTTGCCTGTAACAAGTCTTCTTTGGCCTTGCCAGCTCCCAAATAATGGCATGGAGACTTCTTATTAATTATGGAAGATCAACTTATAGCTTAGGTTAGTTCCTAACTAGTTCTTTCTATTCATCAACATGCTGCCATATGGATCTTGGCTGTTACCTCTTCTCCTGCATGTCCTGCTTGTTCTCCATCTCCTCGTGTCTCTGGATTCCTCTTTCTACTTCCTTTCTGCCCAGAAGTCCCACCTATACCTCTTCCTGCCTACCCATTGGCCATTCATCTCTATTTTAAACCAATCACAGTGGGCATTTGTGATTTTCTTTACAAATTCTTTTTTGAGCAATTTGTCTCATATATAATATCTTATATGTTTAAATGGACAGTGAATATCTAGACTTTTTTCTTAAATACAAATTCTACAATGTACAATGCAGCATCTTTAAAAATGCAGTCTTCTGTGGTGGTTTCAATGAGAATAACTCCTAGGGGTTCATGTATTTGAATACTTGGTCCCCAGCAGGTAGACATTTGGGGAGGTATTAGAAAGTGGGCCTTGTTGAAGGAAGTGTGACTAGGAATGGGCTTCAAGGTATCAAAAGTCCACACCATTCCCAGTTAGCCTTGTGCTGTGGATGAGTTGAGAGCTTTCAGTTTCTGCTCCAGCACTGTGGTGAGTATTGTGTTCCCTGAAATATTGTGCGTTCCCCGAAATAAACATATCTGGGGTCAGAGAACAGACAGCCACTAGAACAGAGCCAGAAATGGTGGCTAGAAAATGGGAAGAGTAAGCCATAGCAGAAGCTGGGCGGTGGTGGTACACACCTTTAATCCCAGCACTTGGGAGGCAGAGCCAGGTGGATATCTGAGTTCAAGGCCACTTTAGAAACAGCTAAGCATGGTGACCCACGCCTTTAATCCCAGGGAGTGGGGGCAGAAAGAAAAAGGTATATAAGGCGTGAGGACCAGGAACTAAGGAGGAAAAAGCATGTAGTTAGTTAAGCTTTGGAGCAACACAGTTCAGCTGAGATTCATGTGGAGGAGGACTCAGAAGCTTCCAGCCTGAGGAAACAAGATCACCTGAGGAACTAGCAAGGTGAGATAGCTGTGGATTGTTCTGCTTCTCTGATCTTCCAGCATTCACCCCAATAGCTGGCCTCAGGTTTGATTTCATTAACAAGTACTTTTAAGATTCCTGCCACACAGCACCATGCATGCCTGCCCGTTGCCATGCTGGTCATGGACTCACCATTTAAAACTGTAAGCCCTCCAATAAACTCTTTTTTCTGTAAGTTGACTTGGTTACAGTGTCTTGTCACAGCAAAGAAAAGTGAAAACCTGCTAAAGTGTTTGCTGAGGGTAGAAGAAATACAGAATTGGTAGAGGAGGAAGGGAGCCATAAGTACCAGCTAAGGTCACATGACCAGCTGCAAAAATAAGGATTATAATTGACACAAGTGTTTCTGTCAAATTTTGTTAGAAGTGAATATTTGTGCATACATATACATTTTAAGCAAATAATTGTGGTTTCTTTCCTCAGTGTTCTGTTCATATAACATAACATCACTTGAGATATCTGTGGCTCTGCTACTTGAATCATATGATCCAGCAGAACCAAGGGTAGTTGAGGTGTCAGTGGCAGAGAGGGATGGTGTTTGGTGCCCTTGTGATTCACTCTATAGGTGAATCACAGAGGAGACCTTTGGCATTTTGGAGCAAGGCTCTATCATTCTCTGCAGACAACTATTCTCCCTTTGAAAGACAACTTCCAGCTTGCTATTGGGCTTTAGTGGAAACTGAACATTTGACAATGGACCACCAAATTTCTATGCAACCTGAGCTGCCTATCATAAGCTTAGTGTTATCCAACCTACCAAGCCGTAAAGTAGGACATGCACAACAGCAATCTATTATCAAATGGAAGTGGTATATATGTGATCAGGTCCAAGCAGGTTCTAAACAGGCACAAGCAAGTTACCCAAATGTTTATGGTCTCTACTCCCATTACAATGCTGTCTGCTGCCAAGCATGCACGTATAGCCTCATGGGGTATGCCCTATGATAGGTTGACTGAGGAGAAGAGAAGACTAGGACCTGATTTACTGATGGTTCTGCACATTATGCAGGCACTACCCAGAAGTAGACAGCTGTAGCATTATAACCACTTTCTGGGACAACCCTTGTGATGTCATTGTTTTTCTCTGCTGAGTAGTACTCCACTGTGTATATGTACCACATTTTCTTTATCCATTCTTCAGTTGAAGGGCATCTAGGTTGTTTGAAGATTCTGGCTATTATAAATAATACTTCTATGAACATAGTTGAGCATGTGTCCTTGTGGTATAATTGAGCATTCCTTGGGTATATGCCCACAAGTGCAATAGCTGGGTCTTGAGGAAGACTGATTCCCAATTTTCTGAGAAACTGCCATACTGATTTCCAAAGTGGCTGTACAAGTTTGCATTCCCACCAGTGGTGGAGGAGTGTTGCCCTTGCTCCACATCCTCTCCAATATAAGCTATCTTCAGTGTTTTTGATCTTAGCCATTCTGACAGGTGTAAGGTGGTATCTCAGAGTCATTTTGATTTGCATTCCCCTGATGAGTAAGGATGCTGAGATTCTTCTGTTGAGAATTCTCTGTTTAGCTCTAACCCATTTTCTAAAATTTGAACTGTTAGGTATTTTGATGTCTTGTTTCTTGAGTTCTTTATTTATTTTGGAGATCATCCCTCTGTCAGATGTCAGGTTGGTGAAGATCTTTTACCATTCTGTAGGCTGTCATTTTGTCTTCTTGACTGTGTCTTTGCCCTACAAAAGCATCTCAGTTTCAATAAGTCCCATTTATTAATTGTTACTCTCAGTGTCTGTGCTACTGGTGTTATATTTAGGAAGTGATCTCTGGTGTCAATGTACTCAAGACTACTTCCTACTTTCTCTTCTATCAGGTTCAGAGTAACTGGATTTATGTTGAGATCTTTGGACTCAAGTTTTGTGCATGGTGACAGATATGGATCTATTGCAACCTTCTACATGTTGACATCCAGTTATGCCAGCACTATTTGTTGAAGATGTTTTCTTTTTTCCATTGTACAGTTTTGGCTTCTTTGTCAAAAATTAGGTGTTCATATGTGTTTGGATTAATGTCAGGGTCTTCAATTCGATTCCATTGGTCCACATGTCAGTTTTTACGCCAGTACCAAGCTGTTTTTATTACTGTAGCTCTATAGTAGAGCTTGAAGTCAAGGACTGTGATGCCTCCAAGGTTTCTTTATTGTACAGGATTCTTTTGGCTATCCTGTTTTGTTTTTGGTTTTCCATAAGAAGTTGAGTATTATTCTTTCCAGGTCTGTGAAGAATTGTGTTGGGGATTGCATTGAATCTGTAGATTGCTTTTGGTAAGATTGCCATTTTTACTATGTTAATCCTACCTATCCATGGACATGGGAGATCTTTCCATTTTCTGACATCTTCTTCAATTTCTTTCTTTAGAGACTTCAAAGTTCTTGTCATACAGGTCTCTTTCACTTGTTTAGTTAGAGTAACCCCAAGGTATTTTTTTGTATTATTTGTGGCTATTGTAAAGGGTGATGTTTCTCTAATTTCTTTTTCAGCCCCTTTATCATTTGTATATAGGACAGCTACTGATTTTTTCCAGTTAATCTTGTATCCTGCCACATTACTGAAGGTGTTTATCAACTGTAAGAGTTCCTTGGTAGAATTTTTGTGGTCATTTATGTACACTATCATATTGTCAGCAAATAGTGAAAGCTTGACTTCTTCCTTTCTAATTTCTATCTACTTGATCTCCTTATGTTGTCTTATTGCTCTAGGTAGAACTTCAAGTACTATATTGAATAAGTATGGTGAGAGTGGACAGCCTTGTCTTGTTCCTGATTTTAGTGGAATCGCTTTGAGTTTATCTCCATTTAATTTGATGTTGGCTGTTGGCTTGCTGTAAATTGCCTTTATTATGTTTAGGTAAGTTCCCTATATTCCTGATCTCTCCAAGACCTTTATCATGAAGGGGTGTTGGATTTTGTCAAAAACTTTTTCAGCACCTAATGAGATGATTATGTGTTTTTTTTTCTTTCAGTTTGTTTATATGGTGTATTACAATGACAGATTTTCATGTTAAACCATCCTTGCATCTCTGTGATGAAACCTATTTAGTCATGGTGGATAATTTTTTTGATGTGTTCTTGGATCAGTTTGCTAATATTTTATTCAGTATTTTTGCATCAATGTTCATGAGGGAGATTGGTTTATAATTGTCTTTCTCTGTTGCATCTTTGTGTGGTTTGGGTATCAGGGTAACTGTAGCCTCACAAAAAGAGTTTGGTAATATTCTTTCTCTTTCTATTGTGTAGAAAAATTTGAATAGTATTGGTATTAGCTCTGCTTTGAAATTCTGGTAGAATTCTGCACTGAAACCATCTAGTCCTGGGCTTTTTTTGGTTGGGAGACAATTAATGACTGTTTCTATTTCCTTAAGGGTTATAGGTCTATTTAAATTGTTTATCTGGTCTTGATATAATTTTGGTATGTGGTACTTACGTGGAAAATTGTTCATTTATTTTAGATTTTCCCATTTTGTGGAGTACAGGTTTTTGAAGTATGACCTGATGATTCATTGTCTGTTGTTATGTCTCCCTTTTAATTTCTGATTTGTTAATTGGGATGTTCTCTCTATGCCTTTTGGTTAGTTTGGATAAGGGCTTGTCTATCTTATTGATCTTCTCAAAGAACCAACTCTTTGTTTCTATTTCATTGATTTCAGTCCTCAATTTGATTATTTCCTGGCATCTACTCCACCTAGGTGAGTTTGCTTCTTTTTGTTCTAGAGCTTTCAGGTATGCTGTGAAGTCACTAATGTGAGATTTTTCCATCTTCTTTATGTGGGCATTTAGTGCTATAAACTTTCCTCTTAGCACTGTTTTCATCGTGTCCCATCAGTTTGGATATGTTGTTCACTCATTTTCATTGGATTCTAGGAAATCTTTAATTTCTTTCTTTATTTCTTCCTTGACCCATTGGTGATTAAGTTGAGCATTATTCAGTTTCCATGTGATGTAGGATTTCTGTTGTTGTTGTTGAAATCCAACTTCAAGCCGTGGTGGTCTAATAAAATACAGGAGGTTGTTCCAATTTTTTTATATCTGTTGAGATTTGCTTTGTAACCAAGCATGTGGTTGATTTTAGAGAAGGTTCCATGGGGTGCTGAGAAGAAGATATATACTTTTGTGTTAGGTTTGAATGTTCTGTAGATATTAAGTCCATTTGAGTCATAACTTCTGTTAGGTCCCTTATTTCTCTGTTAAGTTTCTGTCTGGCAGATCTGTCCAGTGGTGAGAGAGGGGTGTTGAAGTCTCCCACTACTAGTGTGTGTAGTTTGATGTGCAATTCAAGCTTTAGTAATGTTTCTTTTACAAATGTGGCGCCCTTGTATTGGGGGCATAAATGTTCAGAATTGAGACTTCATTTTGGTGGATTTTCCCTGTGTTATGTATGTAGTGTCCTTCCCGATCTCTTTCAATTGATTTTAGTTTGAGGTCTATTTTGTTAGCTATTAGAATAGCTACACCAGCTTGCTTCTTAAGTCCATTTGATTGGGAAGTCTTTTCCCAGCCTTTTACTCTGAGGTAGTGTCTGTCTTTAAAGTTGAGGTGTATGTCTTGTATGCAGCAGAAGTATGGATCCTGTTTTCTTATTCAGTCTGTTAGTCTGTGTCTTTAAGGCAAGTTAAGACCATTGATATTAATGGATATTAATGACCAGTGATTGTTAATTCCTATCATTTTTTGTTGGTAGTGTTTGAGTTTCTCTTCTTTGGTATTTGGTGGTGTGGGATTATCTATTGCCTGTGGTTTCATGGGTGTATCTATCTTCCTTAGGCTGGATTTTTTTTCTTCTAGTGCTTTCTGTAGAGCTGGATTTGTGGACAGGTATTGTTTAAAAATGGTTTTATGGTGGAATTTTTTTTTCACTCCATCTATGGCAATTAAGAGTTTTGCTGGATATAATAGTCTGGATTGGCATCCATGGTGTCTTAGGTCTGTCCAGGACCTTCTGGCTTTCAGAGCCTCCATTGAAAAGTCAGGTGTTATTCTGATGGGTCTGCCTTTAAACGTTACTTGAGCTTTTTCCTTTGCAGTTCTTAATATTTTTTCTTTATTCTGTATGTTTAGTGGTTTGATTATTATGTGGAGAGTGGTCTTTTTTTTTTTTTGGATCCAGTCTATTTCATGTTCTGTAAGCATTTCCTTCTTTAAGTTGGGAAAGTTTTTTTAAAAATCATTTTTCTTCTATGATTTTTTAAAAAGATTTATTTATTATTTATACAGTGTCCTGTCTGTCCCACGTTTACCTGCAGACCAGAAGAGGGCACCAGATCTCATTACAGATGGTTGTGAGCCACCACGTGGTTGCTGGGAATTGAACTCAGGACCTTTGGAAGAGTAAGCAGCACTCTTAACCTCTGAGCCATCTCTCCAGCCACCCTATGATTTTGTTGAATATGTTTTCTGTGCCTTTGAGTTGGTATTCTTCTCCTTCTTCTATCCCTATTATTCTTAGGTCTGGTCTTTTCATGGTGTCCCAAATTTCCTGGACGTTTTGTGTTATGACTTTTCTGGCTTTAGTGTTTTCTTTGACTGAGGAATCTATCTCCGCTATTGTATCTTCAATGCCAGAGATTATCTCTCCCATCTCTTGCATTCTGTTAGTTATGCTTGCATCTGTAGTTCCTGTTCATTTAGGTTCAGATTTTCGATTTCCAGCATTCCCTCTGTTTGTGTCTTCTTCATTGTTTCTATTTCACTTTTCAGGCCTAAGGTACCTGATTGGTCTAATAAAAAGCTGAGCAGTAGAGGGATTGGTGGGACTGATAGGTAGAGAGAATAAGTAGTAGGAGGAATCTAGGCGCCAGAAGAGAGGACTAGGGGGATGCCCAGGGCCAGCCAGACATAGAGGAAGCAGTGAAAGCAGGATATGCAGAATGAAAAAAAGTTAAAAAGCCCTGAGGCAAAATGTGGATGAAGGGAAGCAGGTTAAAATAATTTATAAGAGCTAGTGGGACAACCATAATAAGACAGAACATTCATAACGAATAGTAAGTCTTTGTGTCTTTATTTGGGAGCTGGTTGGTGACCCAGAGAAAGCCTGCTGCATGATGAGGTGCTTCTGAGGGTAGAGGAAATACAGAATGGGTAGTAGAAGAAGGTAATTCTAAACACCAGCTAAGGTCACATGACCAGTTGCAAAATGAGGATTATAATTGACATGAGTGTTTCTGTTGTATTTTGTTAAAAATGCATTTGTACAAATATTTGTGTTTTCTTTCCTGAATTTCTTTATCATGTAATATAACATCAATTAGGAGAATATCGATGGTTAGCTTATTAGAGATATTAAAAGGATGTCCCTAAAGGGACATTGTCACCTATTCTAAATTTATAATTTATAATTATAATGTAGCTTTATGAGGCATAGTTATATCTTATTAGTCACAATTACAACCTGGTTAAATATACAATGGGTTTGCGATTATATGTGGGATAGTTATGCCATTTTTAAGCATCATTATGACCTGGTTATTATTTTCATTTGCAAATTAATCATGACATAAGGAGATATGATTGTCTGTCAAGTTGAATATTAACTAAATTAATTAACTAAAACTAAAAATGGGGTGGTACACCTGAAAGGGAGTTTTGCTTAATTTAAAGTGGGAAAACTCACTTCTAATCTGGATCTTGAGGCTGGAAGACTCACCTTTAATCCAAATCTTTTGGGCTAGGAAAATCAACCTCTAATCAGAATCACTCCCTTCTGCTAGAAGCCTCTATAAGGACATGGAAGAATGAAGCTCGGCTCTTTTCCTGATTGCTCTTGCCTCACCAGCAAGTCTATTCCTTCACTGGCATTAGAGCCTACTTCTTTGGGATTCCAGTGTATACTGAAGACCAGCTGAGACATCCAGCCTCATGGACTGAACAACTATTGAATTCTAGTTCTATTTATAGGCAGCCATTGTTGGAATACATAGCTGCCTCAGCCTGTAAGTCATTCCAATAAATCCCCTAAATATCTCCCTCCCACTCCACTCTATCGATTCAGGTTACAAGTTCTGTTACTCTAAGAACCCTGACTAATACACAGGGTCTCATGTGTGCCAAGTTGTCCTTGAACTCTTGTTCAGTTTGCCTCCACCTTCCAGTGCTAGGATTATATATGTGAGTTACTATAACTAGTTTATGTGGTGCTGGGGATTGAACCCAGGGCCTTGAGCAGGCTAGCCCAGAACTGTTATCAGTTGAGCTGCCCCAGTCCTGTTTGCTTTCAGGTTGTGACAAATTATAGATTCGTCCCATGTTATTCCTCATGTTGTATGTTGTCATTTAACAGAGGACTCATTGTACTTCTGGTGGACTGATGTGTGTGTGTGTGTGTGTGTGTGTGTGTGTGTGTGTGTGTGTACTCTGCCTCCTAAAAGTTGGTATTAAAGGCATGCATCACCATACTTGGCCCTTTAATCACAATTTTAAAACCCATATTTTTTTTTCCACAATAAGACCCAGCCTACTTCATTTGTTTTGGATTTGAATGATGACAATATCCAAACATCATAGGGTCAAGGCTGGGGAGATGGTTCCACAGTTAAGAGTGCTTGCTGTTCTTAGGACTTGAGTTCATATCTCAGCACCCACCACATCTTCCTATGTCCAGCTATAGGTAAATCAAGTATCTTCTTCTGGCCCATAAGGGCACCCCCAACACATGTGACATTCAATGACACATATACACACATAGATATAAATAAAAATAATAAATCTTTAGGGCTAGAAAGATAGTTCAGAGGTTAGGTCACTTGCTACTCTTGCTGAGGTCTCATTGTGGTTCCCAGCACCCACAGAGTGGTGATATACAACCATACATAGGGAGTTCCGATGTCTTCTTCTGACATCAGAGGGCACCAGGCACACTTATGTTACACAGATATACACATAGGAAAAAACATTCATAAACATAGAATTAAAGAAAATAGCTAGATGTGGTAGCACATTTGATTTAGAAATTCAAAATCTGAAACTGCTCAATAAATTCTAGGCCTTGAAGCATTTTACATTTTAAACTTCTGGATTAAGGATGTTCAACCTGAGTTACCAGTCTGGGGCTGGTGGTCCTGGATTCTCTAAGAATCCCCCTGGAACAAATCTCAGGAAGCAAGTCATTAAGCAGCACTCCTCTGTGGGCTCTGCATCAGCCTCTGTGTCCAGGTTCTTGCCCTGCCTGAGTTCCTGCCCTGACTAAATTTGATGATGGAACTGTGAGTGAAATAAGCCTTTCCTTCCTGAGTTGCTTTGACCATGGTGTCTTATCACAGCAATAGTGACCCTGCTATGAGTGAGTACATACCATGTTTGTCCTTCTGAGTCTGGGTTACCTCACTCAGGATGATTTTTTCTAGATCCATCCATTTGCCTGCAAACCTCATGATGTCATTGTTTTTCTCTGCTGAGTAGTACTCTATTGTGTATATGTACCATATTTTCTTTATCCATTCTTCAGTTGAAGGGCATCTAGGTTGTTTCCAGGTTCTGGCTATTACAAACATGAGTACTCATAGGAGGATACTAGATGTAAAACAAAGATGACTAGACTGCTACACAACTCCAAGGAGGCTACCTAGAAAATGGGACCCTAGGAAAGACACAGGGATCTCCCAATGACAGAGAAATGGATGAGATCTACATGAACAACCTGGACGACAGTGGGGGTAATGAAGGGCAAGGTTCGAGGGAAAGAAAGCTTAGGGGAGCAGGAGATCCCAGCTGGATCAAGAACAGAAAGGGAGAACAAGAAATAACAGACCATGATAAATGAAGACCACATGAGAACAAGAATAGGCAGAGTGCTGGAGAGGTCCCCTTAAATCCACAATGATACATCCTCTGTAGACTGCTGGCAATGGTCGAGAGAAAGCCTGATCTGACCTAATCTGGTGATCAGATGGCCAAACACCCTAACAGTCTTGCTGGAACTCTCATCCAATAACTGATGGAAGTGGATGCAGAGATCCTCAGCCAGGCCCCAGGTGGAGCTCCAGGTATCCAATTGTCCAGAAAGAGGAGGGACTGTAAGAGCGTGAATTGTTGAGCCCAAGATGGAAAAAGCACAGGACAAATAGCCAAAATAATGGAAACACATGAATTATGAACCAAAGGCTGTGGAGCCCCCAGCTGGAGCAGGACCTCTGGATAAGTGAGACCATTGAATAGCTTGATCTGTTTGGGAGGCATCCAGTCTGTGGGACCTGGACATGTCCTTAGTGCATGAGCTGCAGTTTGGAACCTTGGGCTTATACAGGGCCACTTTGCTCAGCCTGGAAGGAGGGGACTGGACCTGCCTGTACTGAATCCACCAGATTTAAATGAATCCCTAGGGGAGTCTTGGCCCTGGAGGACAGGGGAATGGAGGGGAGGGACTGGAGGGAAGGTGGGGGTGGGGCCAGGAGGGGGGAGGACAGGGAAACCCATGGCTGATGTATAAAATTAAAACACATAATAGTAATAGTAATAAAAAAAAATAGAGACCCTGACTAAGACACTCAACAACTCACCTCCATGGGATTGGAAAGATGGCTCAGTAGAGTGCTTGCTACACAAGGATGGGGGTCTGAGTTAGGATCCTCAGCTCCCACATAAGAACCAGGAGAGGTGGTATGTGTCTGTAATGACAGTGCTGGGGTGTGGAGGCAGAGACAGGCAGATCCCAGGGGCTCACTGGCCAGCCAGGAAAGCCTGTCTCAGTGTCCTTTTTTTTTTTTTTTCCTGTTGATAAAATACAAAGCAACTTAAAGGGCAAACGTTTTTTATGCTCAC
Organism: Onychomys torridus; assembly: GCF_903995425.1. Lineage (NCBI taxonomy): Eukaryota > Metazoa > Chordata > Mammalia > Rodentia > Cricetidae > Onychomys > Onychomys torridus. The sequence goes on from NC_050443.1 coordinate 18,374,044, forward strand.
AGTCCTAGACACAGTCCACCGTGGCAGAGACTCGGGGCAGCAGGAACTTGAAGCAGCTGATCACATTGCACCACAGTCAGGAAGCAGAGCGCAATGCATGGTGGCACTCAGCTCACTTTCTCCTTTTTAGACAATCCAGGATCCCAACCCAAGGAATGGAGCCACCCACAATGAGTAGGCCTTCCCATCTCAACTACTTTAATCAAGATGATCCCCCACAGGCATGACCAGAGCTCCTACGTGGTCTTAGATCTTGCCAAATTGACCATTGAAACTAACCATCACAGATCCTGCTCAGAAAGTAAGGTGGAGAGTGACAGAAGAAGATACCCAAAGCAGAGCTCTGGATTGTATATGTGCATGTGCAGGCAAGTGCACCCCTCTACACACTGACCTCCCTCCATCCACAAGAACCCACCTGTTATCACCATAGCCTTGGGGTTAGGGATCCCAGCATGCCACCTTAGCACTTCCATTCTGGAACTCATGGTCTTCTGAAAATGGGGAAGTGACATTATAGGTCTTCTCAGTTCTCATGGGCGTGTGAGTCATAAGTCCCTCTCTTGGATGCAGGTTATCCGAGTCCTCTCTTCCTGTCCTGCTTTCTTTACAAACTGGGGACAATAGGGAACCAGATGGGCAATGGCCCAGCCCTTCTGACCACTGAGTTGCTGCAATTTCTGATAACTAAGAGAGAAAGTGTTGGGAAAAGATGGGGGTAAAGATTAGTTGCCACTTGAAAATGCAGAAAGTGGTGTGTGTGCACTCTTGTATGATGTGTGTGTGTGTGTGTGTGTGTGTGTGTGTGTGTATGTGTGTGTGTGTAGCTGGAGATTTTCTGTGTCTTGCCTGGTCCACAGCTGCTCAGACCCAAATAAACACACAATGTCTTATGGCCATTACTCAAGCCTTTTGCTAGCTAGCTCTTATATTTTAAACTAGCCCATAACTATTAATCTATGATTCACCACATGTTCCTGGATTTACCTGTGTCCCACTGCATGTTGCTCCTTGGGCAGCTTACTGGCATCTCTTCCTCAGCCTTCCTTTTCCCAGAATTCTCCTTGTCTGCTTGTCCCTCCTATACTTCCTGCCTGGCTACTGGCCAATCAACATTTTATTAAACTAGTGCACAAAATCATTATCCCACAGCATTTCCCCTTTTCTGCTTAATTAAAAGGGAAGGTTTTAACTTTAACATAGTAAAATTACATATAACAAACAGTTATCAAGCAAGAATTACAGTTATAATATCTAGTCTATTTGGATTAGACAAGATTAAAGAAAATATTCTATCCTATATTTGTTGAGTCTAAAGTTTTATATCTAATTTATCTTTTACCATAACCAAGGAAAATTATAACTATAACTATCTAGTCTTCAACTACATCAAATATCTCAAAAGAATATAATACTACCTTTACTTAGGTATCCTGTTTACTTACAGGAAGAGCATTGCAAGCAAATTCCAAAAATCTGGAAATGACAGAGATAGCTGCCTGCGTGGACACTCACCCAAAGTTCCTCTGCAGTGTTGGGACATCCATTCTTTAGCCTACAGGCCTAGAGTCTTTCAGTCGCTTCTCTCTGTGTCTTGTAGTATGTCTGGCAATTTCTTCAGTGTAGCGGGAACCTGAAGGACCATTTTGCCTTGCAAAGTTCAGTGGTCACCTTCCCATGAGTCCTGCATGTCCAGTCAACACAACATTTTTTTCAAGCAGTCCAGGCAAGAACAGTTTTTTGCCCAAATGGCTATTTTTGCCAAGAAAAGTGTTTTGATACCCATCTTTCTCTTTGAAGTAAATCAGTGCTGCCAGGAGCAGATGTGTCTCACTGTCCAGAAAGTATAAGTTTTTAAAACTTTTTAAATGCCATATTCTGTAGATCTTTTAAGTATTTGAAGAAAGAGAATGTATTTATAATCAACCTGCTTTAAATAAAAATAAACATTCATAAACCATATTTCGGGAATTTGGGCATAGCTTCTCATACTACATCCTGCTGATAGAGGGCACTGGCAATATAATGGGGATCCTGAGAAAATTAAGAATTATGGTCAAGTCCTGACAGGAGAAGTCTGTGAGCAAACAAGTGGTCCTCTGGAGCAAGGGACAGTAAGAGACAACAGCAAGGAAGAAACATGTAATGATGGGCTGTGGCCATGACTCAGCAGTAGAGAGCCTGTCTGGAATACTCAGTGAGAGGTAGGGTGGGACTCAGGGGTAGAGCCCCTGCCTAGAATCCTCCAGTGAGGGGCAGAGGACATGGCTCAGGAATAGAGCATCTACTAATGTGAGTGACCCTGAATTTCCCACACCAACAAGAAATCCATCCTGGAACAAGGAAGGAAATTTTACTTTTTCCAAAAGTAAATCTGTGTTATTGTAGTTTTCAAGGTCAATGCTTGAGCACTAGTAGCCCCAACAGAGCAGGCTTGGCCACACTCACCCTCCATATACCAACTAAAGACTTAAGAAAGAGGTTACACTGGGAAGAGAAACAAATAGAGGTTCAGTGATCCTCAAGTCCATCCTCAGGGTCCTGATGTGAAGTTTAGGTTTAATTGGAGGGCAAGAGGTAGGCATGATCAAGCAGTCCTGGTCAAGGTATGGTACTGCCCATCAATGACACACCCTTGTTTGGCCCACAATATGTTGTCAAAACTGTGTGGATTCTACCTGGGTGGTGAGTTCATCCTGTAGGTGTTATTTGGACTTTAGCTTTTCTGTTTCCCCAACATGGAAGTCCTGTGGAAATTTTGATTCTTTGGGGGCCCTTTGTCCCCAAAAGTCTGATAGCCAAATGGAGGTCACAAGTGTCTCTCTCTAAAGTATCTCCTCTCCTGCTAGATAGGTTACATTGGATTTTCATGTGAAAGTCTTCTCTACCAAGTCCCTCAGCCTCCATTTCCCCAGGACTCCTGTGAGTGAGACTCTCCTCTGTGGCCTTGGTGTATTTTTGCTTTTGTTGTGTTTGTTTTGGTTTCATTTGAGGGCTTGGTTTGAACGTTTTGAGACAGGGTCTGCTGAAGCCAAGGCTGGGCTGAAACTCACTCCGTAGCTGAGGTTGACCTTGGAGTCCTGATCCTCTTGCCTCCTACCCCTAAGTGCTGAGATTGCAGCACATTCTACCATACACAATTTATGTGGTGCTGGAGATGTTGTCTAGAACTTTGTGCATGCAGAGCAAACTCTCTACCAAGCTAGCTACGTCTCCAGATCCCTTGGCGGGTTTTAATAGGAAGAATGTTCACATCCACCCCTTCAGAGCAGCTGACCACTCAATCTGTGCCTTCTCCATTGAGGCTCTGGCTGTGAGATGCTCCAGGGGCCAGAGACATCTCTCACTGGACAGTGGTGCTTTGGGAACACAGCCCAGGTGTGCTCAGAGAGGGTGTGCCCATGACAAACTGCTAAGGGAGGGAGGAGAGGCTGGTTGCCCCTGGCCTGCATCTCCCTGACCCTCTTCTCCCCTATGCCCTACATCCATCCTCAACTCCACCAATATCATTGGCCTCAGGGGAGGCTCTGGGGCTCTGGAGGAAGCACACCCATTTTCACTGGGCAGGGAATGTCACTCAAAGGCCAAGGTCAGTGCAGAGAGGGAGATAGGATCAGACCCCACATGGGTGAATTTGGGAGAGGCAGTTGCCTTCTTTGGCCTCAGGAGGAGATCTGTGTGGTGGGTGGCTGATCTTCAAGGTCCAAGCTCCTCCTCCTCCCAGGGCAGCCACTGTCCTGGCCTCCCCCTGCTTCCGGTGGGGCTTCCTCCAGGTCTTGCATCTCTTAGTTCCTCAGAGAAGAGCCCAGAGAGTCAGACTTCTGGTGGCCCCGCAGCTTCAGCTCGACATGCTGCTGTTGCTGCTGCTGCTCTGGGGAATGACAGGGGTAGAGGGTGGCCCTGACGCCACGCAGGGTTACTCGCTGAATGTGAAAAGGGAGGTGGTGGTGCAAGAGGGCCTGTGTGTCCTCATTCCTTGTAGGTTCTCCTACCCCACGGGGAAACGGACTGACTCAGACCCGGTTCATGGATACTGGTTCCATAGTGGAGCCAATACAGGGCATGATTTTCCAGTGGCCACAAATAACCCACAGAGGCCAGTACTGAAGAGGACCCAGGGCCGATTCTTCCTGCTGGGAGATCCACAGAAGAACAACTGCTCCCTGGACATCAGAGAGACCAGGAAGGAGGACACAGGCTCATACTTCTTTCGCCTGGAAAGAGGAGAAGAGAAGTACAATTATATTTTGAACACGATGACTCTGCATGTGACAGGTCAGACATGGCTTGCATAGAAGCCACCAGGGAAAGTCATGGGTGCCACAGGGTAGTCCTGGGATAGGACTCTATCCTGGGAACAGCTGGGTCTGAGCATCATGGCTCAGGGGAGGAGCTGAATCAGAGCCAGGGCTTCTCCTGGAGCTGCACCTCACCCCCTCCTTATCCTCCATTTCTCACCAGCCCTCACTATCACCCCCCACATCCTTATCCCGGAAACCCTGGAGGCTCGCCGTCCCAGCAACCTGACCTGTTCTGCACCTTGGGCCTGTGAGCTCCCCACCTTCTCCTGGACTGGTCCCTCTGTGTCACTCTTGAGCACCAATGCCATTGGTTCCTCAGTGCTGACCATCATCCCCCAGCCCTGGGACCATGGCACCAACCTCACTTGTCAGGTGACCCTGCCTGGAACCGGTGTGACCACAAGGACGACCATCCGTCTCAGTGTGTCATGTGAGACTGGGCTGAGTTACCATGTCTTCAATTGTTAGAAGTCCAAGGGGACAGTGGGGATGAGATTAAGGTCTGTTCACTGAGTCATTGAATATGGATATGGGCAGATCAGGAACTGATGGAACCAGATGGAACCCCATCATCCTCACCTAGCCAACTACTGGAGCCAGAGGAAGGGTGTTCATCTAGCCTTTCCACTAATGGGTCTACTGTGTCATTCTTTCTCAGATGCTCCAGAGAATCTAACCATGACTGTCTACAAAGGAGTTGGTCCAGGTAAGAGAAGACATTCTGGATGGGGGATGCAGGGTCTGTTCATCAAAGGGCAAATCCTGTCCTTCTCCATACTAGATTCACTCTGGATACATTGACCCAGTGTCTTCTCCCCATTGAATCTTTATTGGCCACTTGAGCATCTATCCCCAAATACCCGTTACTTCCTAGGAGAGCTGTACATTCACCTTGATCACAACAGCACAGGGCAGCATTCACATAGCCAAACAGACATAACTGGTCTTTCTCATCCATCTTTTGGATCAGCCTCCAGCTTCAGCTCTTTCTTCCCCTACAGCTTTGATTTGAGTGACTGAGGAGACACTTCCACATGTGTCAATATTTAGAACACGTGGTAGTCTGTCCCCAGCATCTCAGTCCCCTCTCAAGGTGTGATCAGTGTCTACACAGGCTGAATTCAACCTGAAAGTCTGAGAGGGAACTAAATATTAAGAGCCCAGATGGTCTTTGTTCTCCAAGACTTTGGTTCATTATATATGGATGAACTCTGACTCTAAGGGCTTCTGGTATTAATAGGCAGCCATGGTACTAATTTCATTATATCAACAAAAGTGGACAGTAAATCTATGTTCACAAATGTGCGTTGATCAGTGGAATAAATTCAAATTTTGAGAGGTGTGGTAGGATATGTTCCATCATTATTTTCCAGCACTGTGGGATGAGAACATACATTTTTTAGAGCCTCACCTCCCATGGGTGAGGTGTGACATTTTGAACTTTATCAGTAGAGTGATAATGGAAATGTCTATGTGATTTTAAAAAATATATTTGCTCTTTCACAATTTTATCAAGCATCTTCCTGTTTTCATGTCTTTTGTTTGTGGCCCACCACATTTAATTAGGATTACCATCATGAGCATGGGGTGGAGTTGTTTATTTGAGCAAGGGCAACTCACCAGTGGCTAAACTACTGAGGACTGTGATTTCTTCCCCACTCCTTCCCTACTCCCTGTGAGCAACATTAACTTCTCAGGGATAGGAGACCTTCTGAACTCCTACCCCATCCATAACTGGAAGGTTGATGGGCCCAGTCTAGTGCAGGTCTTGTTCAGGCAGCCACAGTTCACGGCTTAAGCAGCCATGTTGTGTCCAGGAGATACTGATTCATCCCCATCCTCCCCTTCTTACATTCTCCTCCCTTCCTCTGCCATTTTCCCAGAGCTGCCGTATTATTTGATAAGCATTTCTCCTGTATTTGTCATACCTTAATGACATAGTCCAAATAAAAGATTTTTGAGACCAGGTCCAGGTATGAAGCGCCACCATAACCGCCTCAGTCACCATTCTTTCAATCCTGGAACTGCTATGAATATTCTTTATGTACATTTTCAGAGTCATTCATTTTTTGTTATTTTATCTTGAACAGTCTTTCCAAGGTAGAGAAATTACCAGTTCCTTGTGAAATTTATTATAATTGTACTTCACATTTATGATTGCCTCTCCTGATTGCCCTTTTCTTGGAATTCAGTAGTTTGTAAAAAGCAGAAGGAATTTTCTATAGTCACATTGACTTATTCATACGCATGTTATAATTTTCACATGTGAGTTTCTTAAAACACATACACTTCATCTTTGACCTCCTGAAGACGGACTGGAAGTGTCTGCCACCCTGACCTTGTCTTTTTTTCTCCATTCAACCTGAGGGTCCTTCCTGTGTGGTTCTGATGTGCTCTTCCCTGGTGCAGCTCTGCATTCCCTGTCCCTTCTGGAATCTTCTACCTTCATCATGCTCTGTTTCAAACTCAACCCTTACTCATGACTTTGGGCAGAGGTAGATAGAGATTCTTCCTCCAGCAAGCGCTCCTAGACCACAAGATGTACACTGCCTACGAGCTGATATTTCTTCCAAACCAGAACATTTAGATGCTCATGACTCATGGAGTTACTGGAATTTATAAGATCTGGGAAACTCAAAAAGTTAAGAGTCACAAGGCCCCTTCCACAACTTATACAAACAGTAAAAAATTCATACACACACACACACACACACACACACACACACACACACACACACAGAGGTGGGGGGGACTCATCTGAGGAGTCTCTGCATCTGTACCTATGTGGCTAAATCCACACAGGTATCCACACTGAATCTTTACTCACCTCCTTCTGTGATCTTCCCTCTCCTGAGTTCTTTGTTGCTAATGACTCCATGACTTCCTCTACAGCAACTACAGCCCTGAGAAATGGCTCAACACTGACTTTCCTGGAAGGAGAATCCCTTCATATGGTCTGTACTGTTGACAGTAACCCTCCTGCCAGGCTGAGCTGGGCCTATGAGAACCTCATTCTGAGTCCCATACAGTCCTCAACTCCTGGGTTGTTAGAGCTACCTCGAATGCACCTAAGATATGAAGGAAAATTCACCTGCTCTGCACAGAATGTTCTTGGATCTCAGCACATGTCTCTGAGCCTGTTCTTAAAGCGTGAGTGTCAAGTGACTGCTAATGGGAACCCCCACTCTTCAGAAGGATCCAGGGTTCCTGGTCACTGAACAGCAAGGGAAAAGTGTGGGCCCTTCTCTGCCTCACATCAATGCACATCCCCATACTTGGTTCAGAGCGCTGGATAGTCAGGATGTAGGGCAGGGGTACTCCTAGGATCATGTGGTCTTATGTTCAGAGAGGAGGGGGCATTTAGAGGACCGGATCCTACTGAGAGAGAAAGGTCTTTGGGCAGTGGTTAGCCCATGATGTCCACTGACCACATTTCTGTAGGGAAATCAGGACTGACGACAGAGGTGATTCTGCTGGCTGTGGTAGAGGCAGCAGTTAAAGCCCTGCTTCTTGGGCTGTGCCTCATTATCCTCAGGTGAGTGCTGCCCCTGAGAGGGGGAAATGTATAGGGAAGGCAGCTGCCTGATGCTAAATACCAGAGTCCCAGTACTGGGGTACTAGAAAGGGTCTGGGGTGTGGGGACAGGTATGGGGATATTAGGCAGTGAGAACTCCCCATACTTCAGATGCTGACCCCAGCTGTCACTCAGTAGGAAGAAGTTGGTTTCAGCAAGGATATCTTAGGGATAGTGCACGTCTCTTCTTCAGTTACCTTTTGATTAGGACACTGGGGAGATGGCTGCCAGAGTGTCCTCTGAGAAGTCCCTGGTCTCTTCACTCAGAATGAGGTCACGTAGGAAGAGGACAGCAAGGGCAGCAGTGGACAGGGACTATTCAGATGCGGCCACCAGTTAGTTCTCAGGTGAGTGAAGTAAAGCCCTGCATCTGTCTCACTTCCTTTTGGACCCTGTTTGTAATGAACATAGAATGACCTGCCTGGCTCAGCATGGCCACAGGTCAGCTGCCCAACCCCATTCTAAACCCTTGTCCCTGCCAAGCACCATGATGCTCCAGGTCTTACCTATACCATGAGCTCTCTCCACGCTTCATGCCATGAACCACTTCTCTCTCTCTCTCTCTCTCTCTCTCTCTCTCCTCATCTGGGCCATCCTTATTCTTACCCTGTTCTCTATCTGAATTCTGATCATCTCTGGTCCTTAAATGTTCCTAGCCACAGAATTCCCCCCACCCACCTACTATCTTTATGTTCTTGACACTGGCCTTCAGAATGATCTTCCAGATGCAACCATCACTCACTTCCTTCACTGCCTGAACAATCCTGAACCGTCACATAGATGGAAATGGGCAGACATTACAGCCTGCAGTGAGGGCCTTGCATGGTCTATGTGCTGCTGGACTCTTCTCCCAATGTTCTCCATTCATTGCATCATGAATTGCTCACTCAGCCTTCCCAGTTCCCTATATCAAAATTTGTATATTTGTGAGTCTATACACCTCAAAGCCCTTCCCCAACCTCTCCTTCCTGTCCCTTACCTGAGCACCCCAGCCGCTAGCTGTATATTACTCGGGGTAGGCATGTGCTTGTCATGAACCTCTGATCACATGCAGAAGTGACATTACATATGGACCATTTTCATGGGTGCCAGGCATACCTCAGGACATAGAACTGCTTCCACTTCTGTTACCAAAGATTGACTGATGTAAAGATGAGAACAGGAATAAAAATATGCAATGAATGAGGACATGCCAACTGGAGATGTGAGTGTGAAGACAATGCAGGAGTTGATGACACTTGAGTGATGCTTGGAACGCTCTCAAGTGAGAGGAGGCAGCCTCTTTGAGTCTGTTGGAGGAAGAGGCCTCAAGGAGATAGACTGGAGAACAGTGTGCCCAATGCCTTAGAAGCAGAAGCTGGCCTACAGTATGTTGCTCACAGAAAAAGACTGAGATTTAGAGCAGAGGGGGCTGGGGGTGTGGCAATGGAAGATGCTAACCTATAGGGCATGATGAGAAACAAGAGTCTTTGAGAGAAGCAGAGCTGTGACTGGATTTTCATGTTAATGGAATCCCAAGGCTTGTCTGCTAATACATCCTGGAACAGCTGAAAGAAGAGTGTGCTTGTCACTGTCACCAAATGTCTGAGGAAAATAATTCAGAAGAAAGAAAGGTTTCTCTGGACTCATGATTTCATGGGTTTCATGGTCATGTGCCCTTGCCATGGGGCTGTGGTGACACAACACTGTGTAAGGAACATGTGATAGAGGCTTGTTCACCCCATGAAAGCTAGGAGAGGCAAAAGAGACAGAGAGGAATCAGCCAGGGTCCCAAGATCCATTTCAGGTGCACATGTCCAGTGACCTCATTCTTCCCTATACCCCACTCCCTACATAATCCATCACATGTATATCACTGCCAGCTGGGTACCAATCTTTAACATACAAACCTTAGGGAACCAAAGCTATACTGAAGGGGAAGAGTTACTCAGCCTCCTGGCACCCCACAGGCCACATGGGGAATGTGTGCTGCCACAGGCAGAAGCTCAGACCAACAGAGATCTAATGGCTTTTGACAGTGAAGGGCAGAAAGGAGCTGTGTCAAGATGCTTCCTGAGCACCAGGAATGAGGGTTCAGTGGTTGGTGTGAAGGGAAGGTGTCAATTCTGAGAGGTGTCTTCCATGTACACGGTGATGTCAGCAGGGTTGTATCAAGCTTGTGGGTGGAAGACAGGGTCAGATTTAGCATGTCAATGCCATGTTGGGAAAAATGACACCCACAGGGGTGGGAACAGACAGCAAATGAGAAACAGAGCTGTTCCCAAGGACCTTAGCAACAGCAGGTATTTGCTTACAAATTGTGATAATTTATTTGAATTGCCCTTGGGTATTTTCACAAAATATTTTTGGCTTATTAAAGCAAATGTAGAAAGAAAAGTTTAGAGGTTGAGGAGAGATGGACCAAGTTTGAAACCACTCGCTGCTCTTGCAGAGAGCCTGGGTTTGCCTCCCATCACCCACATGCTGGGGCGCAGCCTTCTGTAACAGTTCCTGGATTTCCTTTCCTGGACTCCTCAGGAACCAGGCACACACGTGGAGCACAGACATATAGGCAGGCAAGGCATAGAGAAATTTACTCATACATAAACAAAAATTTAACACTAAAAGTTAGTGTCCTTGGGTCGAACGTTACTGTAGCCATGTCAGAGGAACAGCAGGTGGCACCTGAGCTCCAGGAGTTAGGTCATTAGAATGCAAGGCTCTGACAGGTGAATATCCGATAGGCAAGGCCTTGAGGACTTGGGCTCCAGAATGTCTCTTGCTATGCTGTGCCTTTACATGATTGCCACTGCCTTCTCTCTGGTATCTGGCATGGTGTGAATGGTGTGGGGAGATCCCCATTGCCTTTAACGTAGAGTGATTATCTCATGGAAATATCCCCTTCTGCTGGGCATTTTTACCTGTAGGTTATTATAGAGATGATTTCCTTTTAAGCTGTACTGTTTAATTGAAATAATAATTTTATACAATAGTAGTGTTAGTTTAAATAGAATTTTGTTGACTAAGAGTTTTTAACAATTGTAGTAAAGGATTATGATAGAGGTTAGTTTAGTGGAAAAATTAATACAGGTAAAAGTAGAATAAAGTGTTGTGCTCACCCCTGATAAAGCAGGGGCTGTGAATGTAGAAAATAGGAAAAACATCAGGAACAGAGAGGGAGAACAAGGAAAGAGATTCCATGATAAATGAAGACCCCATGGGAATAGGAAGAAGCAAAGTGCTAGAGAGGTCCCCAGAAATCCACAAAGATACCTCCACAATAGACTACTGGCAATGGTTGAGAGAAAGCCCGAGCTGACCTACTCTGGTGACTGGATGGCCAAAGACCCTAACTGTCGTGATAGAACTCTCATCCAATGACTGAGGGAAACAGATGCAGACATCCATGGCCAAGCCCCACGTGGAGTTCCGGGAGTCCAACCAGCGAGAGAGAGGAGGGATTATATGAGCAAGAGATATTGAGACCATGATTGGAAAAGCACAGGGATAAATAGCCAAACTAGTGGAAACACATGAACTGTGAACCAACAGCTGAGGAGCTCCCATGGAACTGGAGCAGGCCCTCTGGATAAGTGAGACAGTTGATTATTAGCTTGAACTATTTAGGAGGCCCCCAGGCAGTGGGACTGGGACCTGTCCTTAGTGCATGAGCTGGCTTTTTGGAACCTAGTGCCTATGCTGAGACATTTTGCTCAGGCTTAGTGTAGGGAGGGGGTACTGGGCCTGTCTCAACTGAATCTACCAGGCTGAGCTGAATCCCCAGGGGAGGGAGACTTTGCCTTGGAGGAGGTGGGAATGGGGAGTAAATTGAGGGGGAAGGCTGGGAAGTGGGAGAAGGGAGGACAGGGGAATCCGTGGCTGATATGTAAAATTAAATTAATTATAAAATTAAAAAAAGAAAATAGGAAAAAGAAAGTGTCACAAGCTAGGACCTACGAGTTTCTCTTGAGGAGCCATATAGACTGTGGCTTAGGTTAATGATTAAGGAAAGCAATTGAGTCCCAGAAGCTAGACTAGCTCAAGCGCTTTTAATCTTAAAACTGGGAAATGTATTCATGGGTTTTGGTGTGCATCATAACTAAAACAAAGCCTTAAATAATTACTTAATGTAACTAAAAAACAAAGAGTTGGATGGTTAGTTAAGATAATTGGACAGGACTCTAAAATATGAAAAGTGAAACAAGTAACCTGTTTTTCTGGCAATTATAAAAACTAGTGCCTATGTAAATGGTTATGAAGATGAAAGGTACGTGATCTATGAGGAGTCTAAAAGATAAATGTTTAACTGAGTGTGGGCTTCTCAGAAAGTGTGTAAAGATGTGGTTGAGAAATGTAATGGAGTTGGCTTGTTCCATAAACATATGTTTTAAAGATGATTATGTAGTAACTGTGTGACTTTTAGTTATAGGAAAAATCCTCTTCTTGTAAGGTGATTATGTGGTAACTGTGTAACTTTTGGTTTTGGGGGAAATCCTCTTGTAATGAACTTGGTGTGGGAATATAAAAAGGGTTTCTGAAAAATAAAGAAAAGAGATTATAGAGAGACCCTCAAGCTGTGTGTGTGTGTGTTTCCCCTTTTTGCTGCCCCCCAGAGAATTAAGATAGAAAGGTCAACTGAGTGATTAGTCCTCAGACTCTGTGGCTCTCCTTCAGTTCCTGGTCCTTCCAGCAGCAGAATGTAATTTTTGTGGATATTCACCACTTCCCTTTATCATCATTTTACTTATGACAAATAGAAGTTGTATCTATTTATAGTGAACAGCACGAGCTCTGAAGTAGATGTTCACTGAGGTGTGGCTGTGTAACAAGACTCACCTCGCATCCTCATTCACAAACGCCTCGACACCTGGAACAAACACCCGTGCTCTTGCACAGATTGCTTCTGCTCCGGGAACAAACACCCGTGCTCTTGCACAGGTTGCTTCTGCTCCGGGAACAAACACCCGTGCTCTTGCACAGATTGCTTCTGCTCCGGGAACAAACACCTGTGCTCTTGCACAGATTGCTTCTGCTCCAGGAACAAACACCCGTGCTCTTGCACAGGTTGCTGCTGCTCCTGTTTGTTGTTGTTGTTGTTTTGACTTTGTCATCAGCACATTTGAAATTTAAACCGAGCGATTTTGCAGTCAGCAGCTCGAGTGTGGTCATCGTGCAGTGTGGCTGATCTCCAGCAACTTCTCCTGCTCTGGAAGGGCCACTCTTGCCCTCAGTCTCTGGCATCAGCCACTGTGTGTCGACTATAGTCCTTCCTGTCAGTTGGACACATTATGTGATTGCACATAAATTGTCACAATGTGACAACCATCTTTCTGTACCTGTCTTGTGTAACATCCTCCAAGTTCATCTGTTTTTGCAAATGGTAGGATTTTCTGCTTTTTAAGTCTTCTTATAATAATAATAATAACTATTATTATTATTACTACTACTACAAAATAAATGATAAATGATTATAAAATAATAATCTTCATCCTCCTTTCCTTCCCTTCCCCTTCCTCTTCTCTCTTCCTCCTCTCTCTTCCTCCTACTCTTTTCCTCTTCCCCTTTTTTTCTCCTCCCTTCTCTCCATCCGTTTATCTCTTCCCATCCCCCACTGATAGACATTCAGTTTGATTTTGTTTCTTAGCTGTAATGGACAGAGCTGCAGATGTCTCCTTGAGGCACTGACTCCATTCCCTTTATCTGCCAACACCTTCAAGAACAGTTCTGCACTGAGGCCATTCTATTGTTTAAGGGTTTTTAACTCTTCATACTGATTAGCCCAATGTCTGTACTAACTTATGTCCTCCCACAGTAGTGTAAAAAGATTTTCTTTGCCCCACACGCTTGGAACATTCATCTTTTCTTTTTAAAAAATTAATTTGTTTTTATTTTATGTATATGGATGTCTTGCCCAGGTCCAGGCAGTATCCACAGAAGTTAGAAGAAAGCATCAGATCCCCTGGAATTGGAGTTAAAATGGTTGCCAATAGCTGCCATATGGCTTCTGGGAATTGAACCCACATTCTCTGGAAGGGCAGCTAGTGCTCTTAACTGCTGAGCCATCTCTACAGTTCTTTATCTTTTCTTTTTGATAAAAGTTGTCCTAACAGTGGGGAGCTGCCATGACACAGTAGTGTTGATTAGATCCTTTCTTTTTGTTAACCTACCTGTGTTCATGTACATCTACTTCTGAGTACTATCAACATAGATGCCCTTTAATAATGCTCTTTCCTTAAGCTTGGGTCATTTTGATCCTTCTGTAATGCATGCTTCCTTTCCTATTGGTTACTTGGTCATCTTTCTTTTTTCTTTTTTTGTTTGTTTTTGTTTTTTGAGACAGGCTTTCTTTGTATGGTCATCTTTCTTATTGCAAAGAAGTTCATATAACTTCACAAAATATGTATGTATTGAATGTATATATTTATCAGGGCTAATATTTATTTCTTTTAAGATTTTATTTTATTTTAGAGTGTGTGTGTGTGTGTGTGTGTGTGTGTGTGTGTGTGTGTGTGCCGCATGAGTGTTGATGCTCACAGGCCAGAAGAAGGCCTCTGATCTCCTGGGGTTGGAGTTACAGGTGGCTGTGAGCCACATGACATAGACTCTGGGAACTGGACTCAGGGTTTCTGAGAAGCAGCAAGGGCTTTCAACCACTGAGCCACCTCTCCAGCCCCCAGGATACGATGTGAATGTTGGACTTCAAACAGGCTAGGTAAGTATCCTTTGACACTCCCAGGCCTCTGTAACTTTTATCTTGAAATGGAGTCTCACTGAGTTGCCCAGGTTGATCTTGGGGTTACTCCACAGTCCAGGCTGGCCTGGACTTCATGATTCCTCTCCCCGAGTTGGTGAAGTTGCTAGGATTATGAACCTTTGTCACCAAGGTTACAGAAGTTTAGTTTTTAAAATGCAATCCTGTTTATCTATTTATCTTTTGTTTCCTGTGATTTTTATAATACCTCTAAAAGTATTATTTTATAGACCAGCATCACATGAGGCAGTGATCCCATCAGCACGTTTTCGGGGCCCGAATTTAGGTTTCCATGCATGTTGAGCCACTTTAGTAGGTGGTATTGGGTCACTGACAGCAGCCGTTTTGAAGGAGGGGTGCTGTAAAGAGGAAGTTGAGGAGATGGATGAGGAAGTACAAGGGAACTGAAGAGTCTGATTACAACATGAAGAGAAGAGGCTGTGGGGAGAAGGCTCTGCTTCCTTATTCTTCTGCCGTTTCTGAGAACTACTTAACAAATCTGTCCCCAAGAGCCTCCGATGGCACTTGACACAATCATATACAACAGTCACCAGAAACACAGACATCTCTCTCATGGATCAGGGGTGTGGGAATCCGAAGTCAAGCTCCCTAGATGCTTGCCTGTGTATCACATGGCTGTCTCTCCACAGAGTGGGTCAGCCTCTTTTGCCCAGTTGGTGAAGGCTTTGCTCACCCTAGCCTATTGCTCCACTGCCATCTTTAGCTCTGTGGTCATGAGGCCTTACCTTTACTGTGCACCCATTTCCCTTTGCTTCTCCTTAGAAGGACACCTACGATTAGGCCAGCTGGATAATGTCCCATTGCATAAGGTTCTTAGCTTAGTCACATGCAATTCTGATAAGACTTTTTTAAATTTTAATTTAAGAGAAAAGTAACATTTCAGGTTATGGAAGTGGGCTTGGGTTCCCATGGGTTCTGTACAGCCTTACAACAGAAAGTAGTTTAGAGAATTATGCTCACATTCCCAAGAGATAGGGTATGGGGGCTTAGTTATTCAATGGATTATAAATGTTTGTCATTGTTTAGGAGGGTTGGTTACAAGTTGTTATTGGTCATAGTCAGGAAAGAAAAGTAGACAAAGGAGTTAAATTCAAAAATCTCTTTCAATAGGGAAAAGGGGGGAAATGATGAGATAAAAGGATAGATTATTGAATCTACTTTAATCCAAAAAATGACTGTTAATCTCAAAATATTTTATATTGGTATGGATCTTAGTTTATTGATACAAATTTTAAAAGTTATTTCTGTTATACTGTATTTATGGTTCTATTCTTGTTTGGGGGTATTGTGCTTATACAGCTCATTTAAAATATAATGTATGATTAAGAAATACAGGTTAGCCACATGGTGGTGGCACACACCTTTAACCACAGCACTCAGGAGGCAGAAGAATCTCTGTGAGTTTGAGGCCAGCCTGATCTACAGAATGAGTTCCAGGACAACCAGGATGGTTTCACAGAGAAACACTGTCTTGATAGTCTCCCCCCCAACCAAAGTACAGGTTAATAGTAATCTATAATAGTCAAACTTATGTCATATTATGTTGTTTTCAAGATCATACACAGATATATTTAGATAGATAGATGGACTTCAAACACTTCAAAGACCTACAAAATATGGCATTGAAAAATGTCTTAATAACATAAGGATTTTCATGACAGTGAGACATGTCTGCTCTTGCCAGCACTAATTTACCTCAGACAAGATGATGGACATTGAAGAAACTCCATATGAAATTTGTTTTCTTTATGACAAAAACTAAACATGTGGGCAAAGAAACTACCCTTGCTTCAATTACTGACAATATACTGTCCAAACTGGACCAGGAGGATGCAAGAAAGGTAACTGCCAAACTTTTCCAAGACAAGGTAGGACATACCTTCAGAATTCCTTGCTTCACAGGAAAGTCTGTCAGATATGCTAGGCCTGTAGCCCAGAGTTGAATGTCCCAACGTTACAGAGGAACTTTGGGTGACTGTCCAGACAGCCTGATGTCCCTATCGTTAGCTAACTGTAGTAGGAATCTTAAAAGTTCTTATTAATGAAATCAAACCCGAGGCCAGTTATTGGGGTGATTGCTGGAAGATCAGAGACACAGAACAAGCCACAGTTTTCTCACCTCACCAGTTCCTCAGCTGGTCTTGTTTCCTCAGACTGCAAGCTTCTAAATCCTTATCCCAGTGGCTCTCAGCTGAACTGTGCTCGAAAGCCTGAATGCTTAACCAGTGGAATGCTTTACTCACTACATGCTTTTTTCTCCCCTAATTCCTGGTCCTCACGCCTTATATACTTTTCTCTTTCTGCCCCCACTCCCTGTTATTAAAGGTTGTGTTTCTGGGATTAAAGACGTGGGTCACCATGCTTAGCTGTTTCTAAAGTGGCCTTGAACTCAGAGATCCAGGTAGCTCTGCCTCCCAAGTGCTGGGATTAAGGGTGTGTACCACCACCACCCAACTTCTGTTATGGCTTACTCTTCCCATTTTCTAGCCACCAATTTTGGCTTTGTTCTAGTGGCTGTCTGTTCTCTGACCCCAGATATGTTTATTTCAGGGAACACACAATATTTTGGGGAACACAATACCACCACAGCTAACATTTCATCCTTCTGGGGTCTTAGATGGAGTTAAGGACTAAATAGTTAAACTTATGGTTTTCCTTAGTTATGATAGAAAGCAAATTAGGTATAAAACTTTAAACTCACCAAGATAAGATCTATAATAGAGTAATTTTCTAAGTTTTCCAAATACAAATAGACTAGCTATTGTAACTGTAATTCTTACTTGATAACTCTTTTGTTGTATATAATTTTACTATGTTAAAGTTAAAACTTTTTTATTTAGACAAAAAAGGGGGAATATTCTGTGGAATATTCCTTTACACTATGTGAATATATGTCACTGTGATTGGTTTAATAAAGAAGCTGACTGGCCAATAGCTGAACAGAATAAGGTTAGGCAGGAGAGCCAGACTAGGAGAATGCTGGGAGGAAGAAGGTCAGAGTCTGCAGTTGCCAGCCAGACACAGAGGGGGCAGGAGATGAATGTGCCATGTTAATAAAGGTGGCAGAGCGTAAATAAGGAATATGGGTTAACTTAAAATGTAAGATTTAGTTAGTAATGAGCCTGAGCTATTGGCTAAGCATTTGTAATTAATACTAACCCTCTGAGTGATTATTTGAGAACAGGTATGGGAAGGAGAACTCCACCTACATTGTCAGGCTTAGGAGCAACCACCTTTACCTGATGAGACATCTTGCCAGCCCTCTTTAGCAATTAATTACATGTTTGTAATAAATTGTGATCATATGATCTCATGATATTCATCTCTATTATTCACCCAAAAGCTCTCATTCCCTTTCTCCCTGGCTCCCTCTGAATCTTTTTTTCTCATGTACCCTGTCTACTTTCATGTTATTATATTTGACTGTTCTCTGAGCTAACAAACTGCTTTCTAGTGGAATTCAGCTGTGCCCCCTTGCAAAAGATCATCCAAGCTGGGCTGGTTGGTGGTTTACACCCTGCATAAAGGGGTAGAGTAGGTCCCTACCACCTGGCAACACTCATATGGGCAAGGGGCTAGGTTATTCTGGGGAAGACTAGAACAGGGCCTCCATCTATGCGGCTATGGGAAAGTCCTCTTTGGTGTTAGTTCAGTAAGGCAACTTGAAGAGCAAGCCAATAGAGAAATGACTGCCTATGTTTTATAATCCAAGACAGTTAGCTGTCTCTAGCTCAGTGTCATAAACATCAAATATGGTTGCACATATATCTACAGATACTAGTGAT
This sequence comes from Onychomys torridus, assembly GCF_903995425.1. Lineage (NCBI taxonomy): Eukaryota > Metazoa > Chordata > Mammalia > Rodentia > Cricetidae > Onychomys > Onychomys torridus. The sequence goes on from NC_050443.1 coordinate 18,392,455, forward strand.
GGCCCTAGAGGTAAGAAATCACAGCTCTGTGGCTACACCAAGTAACTTCAAAAACCGAATGAATTGCCAGTGACTGACAGGACCAGTCTTGTAGGTGAAGTAAACTTTCAGAAGGATCACTATTACTCCTGCTCCTACAAGGATGAGGAAGCTCTGAGAGATCCAAGAAGAGATGAACAGTGGATGCTCAGATCTAGAGATGGGGAGGGGCCCACGTGGAGCAGAGTTTGAGGACCCTAGACTTTAAGACCTGATGTGGATGAACTACAAAGAAGAGATAAGCCCGCACGGAGCACTCTGGGCTCCCATCACTCAGATCAGGGCAATGAGGTGGAAGAAGGTTAGGAGGAGAAGCCATTGAATGGAGCCACCTATGAGAAGAGTGAAGAACTGTGTCCTGTGGTTACAGGTGATGAGGGGTCAAGGAAAGGCCTGGATGTCTCATTCTTAGATGATGTCAGGTTCAGGAAGCCAGGGGTAATAATGACCCCAGGATTCAACTGAATAGATAAAGTGGGTCTAGGAACCCCAAGAGGGTATCTCTGGTGTGTGATGAAAGTTGATGGGAGAAGCAGGGAGGTGGACGTGGGGAAGGTGAGCATGGTGGGTGCTAAGAAAACTTTGGGGAACCTTGTGGTTAATCAGAGCTAGAAAATAGGCTGGTATCGGGAGGTGGTCATATTCTGTAATCACTGGTCACATGCAGTAGCATCAGGATGCTCCATGCACCTCATGCCCAGTGTCAATGGCAGCGTCACGACCTCACTTGTCAAGTGGCACTACTATGTCATCCACACCACTTGAAGACCCACAAGGAGAAGGAGTGGGATAAAATGGTATTCAGTGTCTTTCTGGCTCTCTTGAATGCCCCTCTTTATTTAGCAATCTGCCTTCATCCTTCTAACACCTGAAGCACAAGATCCATCTCTGCATTGCTGCCCTCCTATGGATCCAGTGCCCTGCATACATGATCTTTCAAAGAGATCTGCTAGAGGTCATGAGCAACTTATGGATGGCCTTGTGAAGGACCCGCCCCCAGGCTTAATTCCCTGTGTGGAGAATGGGCAAAAGAGCATTTTTCACCTAGTTCTTGTGCCTGTTTATCAGGCCTTCCAAGGAACAAGCAAGTGCTCTCCTGCTGTGGATATTGCTCTGTATAAATAAAACGCTGTTTGGCCAGTGGCCAGGCAGGAAGTATAGGCAGGAAAAGAGAGAAGAGAATGCTGGGAGGTGGAAGGCTGGGGTGGAGAGACACTTCCAGCGGCTGCCATGACAAGAAAGATGGAAGGTACTGGTAAGCCACGAGCCACATGGCAAAGTATAGATTAATAGAAATGGGCTAAATATAAGAGTAAAAGCTAGACAATGGTAGGCCTGAGCTAATGGCCAATCAGTTTAAATAATATATATGTCTGTGTGTTTATTTTATAAGTGGGTTGTTGGACTAACAGGGCTTGGCAGGGGCTGGAGAGAAGGTCTCCAACTATACTCTCCACATTGAACAAAGGACTAAGCAATGTTGTGTTGGCTGGTGTTATGTCAAATTTACATAAGATAATGTTATCAGAGAGGAGGAAGCCTCAAATGTGAAAATGCCTCCATGAGATAGAGGTGTAGGCAAGCCTGCAGGACATTTTCTTAATTAGTGATCAATGTGGGAGAGCCCAGCCCATTGTGATGGTCCCACTCCTGGCTTGGTGGTCCTGGGTTCTATAAGAAAGCAGGCAATCCATAAGAAGCAAGCTGATAAACAGCACCCCTCCAAGGCCTGTGCATCAGCTCCTGCCTCTGCATCAGCTCCTGCCTCCAGGTTCTTGCCCTGTTCGAGTTCCTGTCCTGACTTCCTTCAGTGATGAACAGGTGTGTGGAAGCATAAACCAAATAAACATTTTCATCTCCAGGTTGCTTTGGTCATAGTATTTCATCACAGCAACAGTAGCCCTAAGATAAATGACTTCAGAAACTGTTCATTGATGAATGAGTTCACTTCAGAGACCTTGTCTACCTTCATTGGATGCCCTTCCCTATGTCCCACTGTAACTCTCCTATTTCCTCTTCATGCAGGGCCTACATCAGGATTCTAAGCCCCCATGCTCTTCAGGGGAGGCTTCTGTGTAACAGGAATCTTACAAGGTCTTATTAATAAAAAACCTGGAGATATTGGGGGTGAAAACTGAGAGATCAGAGGAATAGAACAAGTTGCAGCCAACCAACCTCTCAGCTGCTGGAAGCCTGACTCTCACCCAAATGAATCTCAGCTGAACTGCTCAAAAACCTCTAGTTCCTGCTCCTCATGCCTTATATACCTTTCTACTTCCTGCCATCACTTCCTGGGATTAAAGGCATGTGTCCTTCCCAAGTAAAGACATGAGATCTCAAGTGCTGGGATTAAAGGTGTGTGCCACCCTGCCTGGCTCTATTCCTAGTGTGGCCTTGAACTCACAGAGATCCAGACAGATCTCTGCCTCCCAAGTGATAGGATTAAAGGAATGTGCTATCATTGCCTGACTTCTATGTTTAATATAGTGGCTGGATTTTTCCTCTGATCCCCAGATAAGCTTTATTAGGGTGCACAATATATTGGGGGACACAATACATCACCACATTTCCCCTTTTTGGTCTAAAATAAAGAAAAAATTGTAACTAATATAAGAAAAACTATATACAATAAGTACAATAACTATATACAATATATACAAGCAATAATTTGTATACAATATACAAAAATCCAATCCAATGTAAAATACTTAAAACTAGTAGCTGTCTTTTAAAAAGTAGATTCAATAATCTACCTTTTTATCTATAGCATATATATATATATATATATATATATATATTCTCTTTTTTCTTTTCAGAGTAGATTCAATAATCTATCCTTTATTCTATTATTTCTATATCTCCTTTTCCCCCAAGTAGATTCAATAATCTACCTCTTATCTATATCCTCTTTGTTGTTTTATGTTTTTTAAACAAGAACCCTAAATCTAATCTCCTTTGTTTACCTTTTTATGACCATTAACAATTAACAACTTGTAACTAACCATCCTAAACAATGACAATTATCCATAACCCGTTGTCCTTCCCAAACAAAGACGTGAGATCTCAAGTGCTGGGATTAAAGGTGTGTGCCACCCTGCCTGGCTCTATTCTCAGTGTGGCCTTGAACTCACAGAGTTCCAGAGGATCTCTGCTTCCCAGAATGCTAGGATTAAAGGTGTGTGCTACCATTGCTTGACTTCTATGTTTAATATAGTGGCTGCCTTTTTCCTCTAAGCCTCAGATAAGCTTTATTAGGGTGCACAATATATTGGGGGACACAATATGTCACCACACTTCTGCTCCAGAGACAGATAAGAGAATATATTACACCTCCCATAGCTTATATGGCTCGAGGGTTTGGGAGGACACATTCTACTTCCATCCTAGTACTCAGAGCTCAGAGGTCTAGAGACCCACTGAAGAGCTGGCAGGAGCATCACTCTTATCCAAAACACCTGTGTTCTCTATGAATCTATGGATGCCCAAACTCAAAGACTTCACATCCCCATAGGCAATGGTTATAGACTGCAGTATGTGAATCTCTCACTATGTGGAAATTATTCAACATTGTAGTCAAAGGCATAGGATCAAGTCTATGCCCTGCCATTTTTCTAACAGAGTGACATCAGGAAAGATGTCCCCTCCATATCTTTTTTTTTTTTTTTTGAGACAGTTTCTCTTTGTAGTTTTTGTGTCTGTCCTGGATCTTACTCTGTAAAACAGGCTGGCCTTGAACTCACAGAGATCCGCCTGGCTCTTCCTGAGTGCTGGGATTAAAGGCGTGCACCACCACCACCCAGCAGTGTCTTATTTTACTCCTCTGTATAATGAGTGTCAATATTCCTACATCTCAATATTTCAATGAGTCAATAAAGGCTCACATTGAAGACACTCCAGGAATCCTAGTAAAGGTAGAGGGTGGGCATACTGGTTCTTCCCCCTTGGATAACTTGGTCCACAGGCTCAGTGTATTCTCTCTCTGTCAGGAGAGTGGGTGGTAAATACATATTACCAGCCTCACTCCCTGCTCGAAACCCTACAGAAAACCCTTTCCTGTCCTGACTTGCCTCCCCTCCTTGCATCCTCTCTCTTCCTTCAGTCCAAGTCTTCACTCCTTGCATTCACATTTCTTTTGCCCTATGCACATTTCTCCCACTTTAGGTAAAATGACAAATTAGGGATTAGAAGAAGACTTTGGACACCTGAGAGCTAATTACAGTAAAATACCTTCCCAGCTCACACCTCAAAACAATGATTGAAAAACTTTTAAACTTTATTATCTAGGTAAGGAATCAAAAACTCATCTGTTTTCTCAAGGTCCAGATGGTGAATGTGTCAGACTTTGAAACCCTCATGGTCTGTGGTGCAGCTATTGCTGGTGTAGTTGACCACGTGACTGAGGGGACAGACTGAATAGGTGGTGGAGGGTTAAGAGGATAAACAGGGACTGAGGGGTGACAGGATGAACAGGGGACTGGTAGGGGACGAGGTTAACAGGTTACTTCAGGAGTGACAGGGTGACCAAGTGATTGAGGGGTGACAAACTAAACAAGTCCCAATCTGAGGACCATACAGGGTAGCTTATGGTGAACTCTGGTCCTGTTTCATTGTACCTCACTCCCCATGAATCCTTACAGAGTCTGTCAACCCCAGCATACCATCTAGGGAAACATGTCCACAGGTTGGATGTGTTCTGTCACGGAAAGAGGATAGCATTTGTGACATGGCAATATAACCTTTCTGTAGGTCTAGATCTTGTCATGGTGCACAGGGTGGCAGTGGCACAACCTTTCCCTCACACTCTCCTCTCATCTTTACACCACCCCATCTCATAGACATCCTTGACACCCTGTAGACTGCACCCTGTATGATCTAGGGAAGACTGTGTGAACAACTTCCTTGTGGGAACACATGGCATCCTCAGGATAACACAAGGTGTGGAATATTTCTTTACATTGTGTGAAGATGTGTCATTGTGATTGGTTTAATAAAGAGCTGAATGCCCATTAGCTAGGTGGTTAGGTGGGGCTTCTAGGGACAGAAAACTCTGAGAAAGAGAAAGTGGAGTTGCCAGACAGACATAGATGAAGCAAGACATACAGGAGGAGAGGCAAAAGCCACAAGCTATGCAACAGCATGTAGGTGAATAGAAATGGGTTTATTTAAGTTATAAGAGCTAGTTAAAAACAAGACTAAGCTAAGGCTGAGCTTTCATAATTCTTTTGGTTATTAATAATTTTTCTTTTTCTTTTCTTAAGGAATTTTTATTCATTTTACATACCAAACACAGATGCCCCCTCTCCTCCCCTACTCCCAACCCTCCAGCCTTCCCCCATAACTCACCCCCCATTCCCTCCTCCAACAAGGCAAGGTCTCCCATGGGGAGTTAACAGAGCCTGGTACATTCAGTAGAAGCAGGTCTAAGCCCCCCCCCCCCCCCTGCATCAAGGTTGTGCAAGGTGTCCCACCATAGGTAATGGGCTCCAAAAACCCAGCTCATACACTAGGGATGGCTCCTGATCTTACTTGGGGGCGCTTAAGAAGATCAAGCTCTACAACTGTCTTGCTTATGCAGAGGGCCTAGTCCAGTCCCATAGAGGCTCCACAGCTCTTGGTCTAAAGTTCATGAGTTCCCACTAGCTTGGCTTGGTTGTCTCTGTAGGTTTCCCCATCATGATCTTGATGCCCCTTGTTCATAGAGTCCCTCTTCTCTCTCTTTGACTGGACTCTTGGAGCTTGGCCTGGTGCTTGGCTGTGGATCTCTGATTTGCTTCCATCAGTTACTTAATGAAGGCTCTATGATGACAGTTAGGGTAATCACTGATCTGATTACTGGGGCGAGCCAGTTCAGCACCCTCTCCACTATTGCTAGTAGTCTAAGCTGGGGTCATCCTTGTGGATTCCTGGGAACCTCCCCAGCACCTGGCCTCTCCCCATCCCCATGACATCTCCCTCCATCACAGTATCTCACTCACTGCTCCCCCACTCCATCCCTGCTCCAGCTAAACCACCCTGTTCCCTCATGTTCTCATCCCCCACCCCCTACCCTCCATTGCCCCCATCCCCAGTTTACTCATGGAGATCTCATCTATTTCCCCTTCCCAGGATGATCCATGTGTCCCTCTTTGGGTCCTCTTTGTTAGCTAGCTTCTCTGGAGTTGTGGGTTGTAGTCTGGTGATCCTTTGCCTTACATCTAGTATCCACTTGTGAGTGAGTACATACCATGTTTGTCCTTTTGAGTCTGGGTTACCTCACTCAGGATGGTATTTTCTAGTTCCATCCATTTGCCTGTAAATTTCATGATGTCATTGTTTTTCTTTGCTGAATAGTACTCCACTATGTATATGTACCACATTTTCTTTATTCATTCTTCAGTTGAGGGGCATCTAGGCTGTTTCCAGGTTCTGGCTATTACAAATAATGCTTCTATGAACATAGTTGAGCATGTGTCCTTGTGGTATGATTGCGCATTCCTTGGATAATATATGCCCAAGAGTGCTATAGCTGGGTCTTGAGGAAGACTGATTCCCAATTTTCTGAGAAACTGCCAAACTGATTTCCAAAGTGGCTGTACAAATTTGCACTCCCACCAACAGTGGAGGAGTGTTGCCCTTGCTCCACATCCTCTCCAACATAAGCTATCATCAGTGCTTTTGATCTTAGCCATTCTGACAGGTGTAAGATGCTATCTCAGAGTCATTTTGATCTACATTTCCTTGATGATAAGGATGTTGAGCAATTCCTTAAATGTCTTTTGGCCATTTGAAATTCTTCTGTTGAGAATTCTCTGTTTAGCTTAGTAGCACATTTTTAAATTGGGTTGTTTGGTATTTTGATGTCTGCTGTGGGATGTCCTGTATGCTGTGAATATATGTTGCTATGATTGATTGATAAGTAAAACATTGATTGGCCAGTAGCCAGGCAGGAAGTATAGTGTAGGCGTGACAAGAGAGAGGAGAATGCTGGGGGAAGAAGGCTGGGAGTAGACGCTGCCGTCCACCACGAGGAGAAGCATGATGTAAGATACTGGTAAGCCACAAGCCACATGGCAACTTATAGATTCGTAGAAATGGATTAATTTCACGTGTAAGATCTAGATAGCATAAAGCCTGCCACAGCCATACAGTTTATAAGTAATATAAGTCTCTGTGTATTTGCTTGGGTCTGAGCAACTGCAGGACTTGCAGGTGAGAGAGATTTGTCCTGACCATGGGCCAGTCAGAACCAGGAAAACTTCAGCTACAGATGTCTAGTTTCTTAAGTTCTTTATGTATTTTGGAGATCAGCCCTCTGTCAGATGTCAGGTTGATGAAGATCTTTTAACATTCTGTAGGCCGTAGTTTTGTCTTATTTACCATGTCCTTTGTCTTCCAGAAGCTTCTCAGTTTCAAGAGGTCCCATTTATTAATTGTTGTCTGAGTGTCTGTGCTACTGGTTTTATATTTAGGAAGTGAAATTCTGTGCCAATGTGTTCAATACTACTTCCTACTTTCTCTTCTATCAGGTTCAGAGTAACTGGATTTATGTTGAGATCTTTGATCCACTTGGATTTGAGTTTTGTGCGTGGGGATAGATATGGATCTATTTGCAATCTTCTACATGTTGACATCCAGTTATACCAGCACCATTTACTGAAGATGCTTTCTTTTTTGCATTGTACAGTTGTGGCTTCTTTGTCAAAAATTAGGTGTTCATAGGTGTGTGGATTAATGTCAGGGTCTTCAATTCGATTCCATTGGTCCACATGTCAGTTTTTTTTTTTTAAGATTTATTTATTTATTTATTTATTTATTTATTTATTATGTATACAGTGTTCTGTCTACATATATGCTTGCAGGTCAGAAGAGGGTACCAGATCTCATTATGGATGGTTGTGAGTCACCATGTGGTTGCTGGGAATTGAACTCAGGACCTCTGGAAGAGCAGCCAGTGCTCTTAACCGCTGAGCCATCTCTGTAGCCACACATGTCAGTTTTTATGCCAATACCAGGCTGGTTTTTTTTTTTATTATTACTGTAGCTCTATAGAACAGCTTGAGGTCAGGGATGGTGATGCCTCCAGAGGTGGCTTTATTGTACAAGACTGTTTTAGCTATCCTGGGTTTTTTGTTTTTCCATATGAAGTTAAGTATTGTTCTTTCTAGGTCTGTGAAGAATTGTGTTGGGATTTTGATGGGGATTGCATTGAATCTGTAGATTGTTTTTGGTATTATTACCATTTTTACTATGTTAATCCTACTTATCCATGAGCATGGGAGATCTTTCTATTTTCTAATATCTTCTTCAATTTCCTTCTTCAGAGACTTAAAGTTCTTGTCATACAGATCTTTCACTTGCTTAGTTAGAGTTACCCCAAGGTATTTTATATTATTTGTGGCTATTGTAAAGGGTGATGTTTCTCTGATTTCTTTCTCAGTCCATTTATCATTTGTATATAGGGCAGCTATTGATTTTTTTTTCAGTTAATCGTGTATCCTGCCACATTACTGAAGTTGTTTATCAGCTGTAGGAGTTCCCTGGTAGAATTTTTGTGGTCACTTATGTATACTATCATATCATCTGTGAATAGTGAAAGTTTGACTTCTTCCTTTCCAAGTTATGTCCCCCTTGATCTCCTTTTGTTGTCTTATTGCTCTAGCTAGGACTTCAAGTTGATTATATATGGGGAGAGTGGACAGCCTTGTCTTGTTCCTGATTTTAGTGGAATCACTTTGAGTTTCTCTCCATTTAATTTGATGTTGGCTGTTGGCTTGCTGTAAACTGTCTTTATTATGTTTAGGTATGTTTCTTATATTCCTGATCTCTCCAAGACCTTTATCATGAAGGGGTGTTGGATTTTGTCAAAAACTTTTTCAGCACCTAATGAGATGATCATGTGTTTTTTTTCCCTTCAGTTTGTTTATATGGTGTATTACAATGACAGATTTTCATGTTAAACCATTCTTGCATCTTTATAATGAAACCTACTTAGTCATGGTGGATAATTTTTTTGATGTGTTCTTGGATCGGCTTGCTAATATTTTATTCAGTATTTTTGCATTAATGTTCATGAGGGAGATTGGTTTATAATTGTCTTTCTATGTTGCATCTTTGTGTGGTTTGGGTATCAGGGTAACTGTAGCCTCATAAAAAGAGTTTGGTAATGTTCTTTCTCTTTCTAATGTGTGGAACAATTTGCATAGTATTGGTATTAGCTCTGCTTTGAAATTCTGCACTGAAACTATATGGTACTGGGTTTTTTTGGTTGGGAGACTTTTAATGAGTGTTTCTATTTCCTTAAGGGTTATAGGTTTATTTAAATTGTTTATGTGGTCTGGATTTAGTTTTGGTATATGAAAATCATCCGTATATTTTAGATTTTTCCATTTTGTGGGGTACAGGTTTTTGAAGTATGACCTGATGATTTTCTGGATTTCCTTGTTGTCTGTTTCTATGTCTCCCTTTTCATTTCTGATTTTGTTAATTTAGATGTTCTCTCTCTCTGTCTTTTGGTTAGTTTTGATTAGTGCTTGTCTATCTTATTTATTTTCTCAAAGATCCAACTCTTTGTTTCATTGATTTTTTTGTATTTTTCTCTTCATTTCTATTTCATTGATTTCAGCCCTCAGTTTCATTATTTCCTGGCATCTACTCCTCCTGGGTGAGTTTGTTTCTTTTTGTTCTGGAGCTTTCAGGGGTGCTGTTAAGTCACTAGTGTGTTGTTCATTCATTTTCATTGAATGTTAGAAAGTCTTTGATTTCTTTCTTTATTTCTTCCTTGACCAATTAGTGATTCAGTTGGGCATTACTGAGTTTCCATGTGATTGTAGGCTTTCTGTAATTTTTGTTGTTGTTAAAATCCAACTTTAAGCCATGGCGGTCTGATAAAATACAGGAGGTTGTTCCAATTTTTTAATATCTGTTGAGATTTGCTTTGTGACCAAGCATGTGGTTGATTTTAGAGAAGGTTCCATCGGGTGCTGAGAAGAAGATATATTCTTCTGTGTTAGGGAGGAATGTTCTGTAGATATCCATTTGAGTCATAACAACTGTTAGATCCCTTATTTCTTTGTTAATTTTCTGTCTGGCAGACCTGTCCTTTGGTGAGAGAGGGGTGTTGAAATCTCCCACTACTAGTGTGTGTAGTTTGATGTGCAATTCAAGCTTTAGTAATGTTTCTTTTACAAATGTGGGTGCTCTTGTATTTTGGGAATAAATGTTCAGAGTTGAGACTTCATCTTGGTAGATTTTTCCTGTGATGAATATGAAATTTCCTTCCTGATACCTTTTGATTGATTTTAGTTTGAAGTTTATTTTGTTAGATATTAGGATAGTTACACCAGCTTTCTTCTTAATTTTCATTTGATTGAAAATTATTTTCTCAACCTTTTACTATGAGGTATTTTCTGTCTTTGAAATTGATGTATGTTTCTTGCATACAGCAGAAGGATGGATCCTGTTTTGTATCCATTCTGTCAGCATGTGTGTTTTTAATAGGCAAATTGAAACCACTGATATTTAGGGATATTAGTGGCCAGTGATTGTTAATTCCTGTTATATAGGTGTGTGTGTGTGTGTGTGTGTGTGTGTGTGTGTGTGTGTGTGTGTATTTCTCTTCTTTATTAAAGCCAGAGATCACCCACATCTACTTTTTCCATAGGGAATTCAGAGACAAAGGAGGCCATTGGTGCTGTTGATATGAAAGTTCTGCTTGCCGTCTGCCTCTGTCTCATCTTCTTCATGTGAGGCCCAGCTTGGGGTTTGTGGTATACAAGGGGTTCACAACAAGGGCATGGAGCAGGAGGAGTTGTAAGGGGCTCTGGCCAGGTCATGTGAGAATCCAATTTGAAGACAAATATGTGTCTATCCTGGATGCCCAGAAACTGGGGCGAGAAGAGGGCATTGTCACACCTGTGTCATCTGGGCCAGTGGGTGATTGCTTCCTAGTTCTGCACTGGCCACATGTTCAAAAACCATGCAATGACCTTTAGTCTCAACAAACCAATTTCAGGAGATAATTTTCTGAACAGAACACTCATAGCACAAGCCCTAAGATCAACAATTAATAAATGTGACCTCATGAAACTGAAAAGATTCTGTAAGGCAAAGGACATCACTAGCTGGACAAAAAGGAGCCTACAGAATGGGAAAAGGTTTTTACCAACTCTACATCTGATAAAGGACTAATATCCAAAATATATAAAGAATTCAAGAAACTAAACATTAAAAAACCAAATAATCCAGTTAAAATGTGGTACAAACATAAATAGAGAATTTTCAATAGAGGAAACTTAAATGACTAAGAAGCCCTTAAAGAAATGTTCAACATCCTTAGCCACCAGAGAAAAGCAAATCAAAACTACTTTGAGATCCCATCTTATACATGTTTGAACACTTCAAATCAATAAGTGACAGCTCATGCTGGCAAGGATGTGGAGAAAGGGCAACACTCCCCCAGTGCTGGTGGGAGTGTAAACTTGTACAGCCACTATGGAAATCAATATGACAGTACCTCAGAAAACTGGAAATTGATCTACCTCAAGACCCAGCTATATCACTCTTGGGCATATACCCAAATGACTCTCCATCCTATCACAAGGACACTTGTCCAACCATGTTCATTGTGGCTTTATTTATAATATCTGGAAACTGGAAACAACCTATTTCCCTCAACTGAAGAATGGATAAAGTAAATGTGGTACATTTACACAATGGAATATTACTTAGCTGTTCAAACAAAAGACATCATGAAATTTGATGGCAAATGTATGGAACTAGAAAGAAATCATCCTGAGTGAGGTAATCCAGACCCAGAAAGATAAAGATAAATATATTCACTTATAAGTTAATATTACCCACTAAGTAACTAAGCTACAATCTGTAGACATAGAGGGGTTAAGTAAAGAAGAGGGGTCTAGGGGGGAATGCATGGATCTCCCTGAGAGGGGAAAATAGAATAGATTTTATGGACAGACTAAGAGTGGGATGGGATGGTCTCTCAGTACTCATGAGGCCAAGGCAGGATAACTGAAAGTTCTGGACAAGCCTGGGATACACAGTAGATCCCATCTCTAATAACAAAAGAGGATTGAGGTAATCTTGTCACTAGCAGATCTGGGAGCTAGAAGGGAAGAAATCTCTCCTGATGGATGAAAATTGTGGAGACAAGGGAAGGCAAGGAGGTGGGTGATGTGGGAGCCAAGGATATGTTTAAGAAATGTTGCAGCTGGGCGGTGGTGGCGCACACCTTTAATCCCAGCACTCGGGAGGCAGAGCCAGGTGGATCTCTATGAGTTTGAGGCCAGCCTGGGCTACAAAGCGAGTTCCAGGAAAGGCCCAAAACTACACAGGGAAACCCTGTCTCGAAAAACCAAAAATAAATAAATAGATAGATAGATAATAAATAAATAAATATTGCAACAAATTAGAGTTGAGGAGTTGAAAAGCAGCCCAGGAACAGCACACTGTCGAGTCTGTCATCACTGGTCATGTTCAGCAGCATCGATGCTCTGTCTCCAGAATGCCCCATGCTCCTGTCTGTGATGGGTTGCCTCATACCTTGTGCTAACAGTTCTCCCATGGTGACCCCACCACAAGGATACTCACAAGAAGAGGGTAGAATCTGAAGCTTCTTCTGCCTCCTCCGCTAATATTCCTGGTGACACCGGAGAGCTGGTAATGTCTCTTCATTATGCTAACACCTGAGCTGAGAGACCCATCTCTACATTGTTGCTTCTCTGTATATTAAGTGTTGCATTAGCTTGTTCTCTATTGACATGATAAACACCATGACCAAAATCAACTTGAGGAGGAAAGGGTTTATTTTGGTTCACAGTTGTAGCCATCATTGAGGGAAGCTAGGGCAGTAACTCAAGGTAAGAACAAACGACAAGAACTAAAGCAGAGACCATGGAGAAATCATGCTTACTGGCTTGCTCCCTGTGGTTTTCTCAGTCTGTTTTTTCATACAGTCCAGGACTGTGGTGATATTTTATTTGTGCACCCCAATAAAGCTTTTCTGGAGATCAGAGGAAAAAGCCAGCCACCATATTAAACATAGAAGTCAGGCAATGGTATACCGCACATGCCTTTAATCGTAGCATTTGGGAGGCAGAGATTCCTCTGGATCTCTGTGAGTTCAAGGCCTCACTGGGAACAGAGCCTGGCATGGTGGCACAGGCCTTTAATTCTCAGCATTAGTTAACGTAGAGGTCTGGAGGTCTGTACAGACAGGCAAGAAGTGACAGAGCTAGGTGGAAAGAGGAAGTGATGTAGGTAGGTGGAGAGAGGAAGTGAGATGGCAGGGCACAGAAAGGTATATAAGCACGAGTATACAGGAAATAACCCTCCCTTTGGCTGAGGATTTCCTAGCAGTAAGAACATAGCAGAAAGAACATTCTTTTTGCTTCTCTGGTCTCTCAGTTTTCACTCCAATACCTGGCTCTGGTTTTTTTTGTTTTTTTGTTTTTTGTTTGTTTGTTTTTTGTTTGTTTGTTTGTTTTTATTAATAAGACCATTTAGCAATTTGTCTTACACAGGACCAAGTGCCCAGGAGTAACACACTGACAGTGGGATGGGCCTCACCCATCAATTATCAATCAAGAAAATGCCCCCACAGACTGCCTACAGGGACTAATCTGATGGAAACTTGATCTCAATTGAGGTTCCCTCTTCCCAAATAGTCCTACTGACAAGTGCCAGGACACATGGTCTCTTAGGGAGATCTTGAGTGGAATCCATGATCAGTAAATGAGAAGCATTATGAAGAATTCATTTTCCTTGAGACTTAGTTTTCTTGTCAATAAATTGGGTAAAGTATAGCATTTTCCTGCTGGGTATTGAGTATGTTCAGGAGGTTTGGAAATCAGTAAATGAATGACAAGTGAGTGATAAAATGATGCCTTCAAAACACCTCATGGAAGAATGAGGGAGCATGTGTCTTGTTATAATGAATGCTCTTCATGGACCCTCTCTGCCTCAGTGAGTCTCCTCGCTGTGCTCTGCTGTGACCATGTTCTTGCCCCTCCTCACAGGCTCAACAGCATTAGGACTCCATTAGGTTCAGTGACACTGAGAACCCAAGTTCCACACAAGAGACAGACCCCCCTCTTGGGACAAAACACCCTGCACTATGCCTCCCTTGGGTTTCAGAAGATAAGGCCCCAGGAGGACCCTTCTCAGTACTCAGAGATCTCAACCCCTCTAATCTGAAAGCCTGAATCTTCCATGGCTTCTCATCTCATCACAACAGGCATCTGCTGCTGTATGTGAGTCTCCCACTATGATGAGTTATTGGACTTTGTAGTAAGAGATCTGTGACCACGTCTGCATTCCTTCATGAACTAACAGTATGACATTGTTACCAGACACAGTCCCCTCTTGTGTCTTAATTTCCCATTTGATACAGTGGTTCTTTGTCCTCCTCCCCTGACATCTCCTCCTTCTTATGTTCACTCTCTTTCTCTTACTCCTTATTCAGCTCTTCTTTGTCTTCTTCGTTTCTCCCTCTCACGTCTTCTCTTCTTACAGCCCACTTTTTCCATAGTCACCTTCCCTGCCTTTGTTATGTTGTGCTACTTTCAAAATCACCTATTAATATTTTTAAAATATTCTAAAACTCAGACTTGACTACAGTTCCACAACTGTAGATGATATTCTAAACAGTCTTAGTAAATAAGAAACACAGAGCCAAATACAGAGGAAATAGCCAAAGATATCAGAGCAATAGCCATGGCTAGCTTTAGCTTCCCACCAGCAGTAGTTACCCAGAGACAGCTTCTTCCTGTCTGACTGGTCTTTTTATTGCCTTTCTGTTCTGCCTTCTCATTGGCTCTAAACCCAACCACATGACTTCCTCATCACTGTCTGTCTATACAGAACCAGGTCTCTATGGTTGGTATTGGGATTAAAGGTTTGTGTCACCACGCTTGGCTGTGTCATTGACCACACAGAGACTCTGCCTGCCATGTGATTGGATTAAGCACTGCCTGACTCTGCTTATGGCTTGTTATGGCCTCTGATCTCCAGGCAAACTTTATTTATTGACATGCAAATAAAGTCACATTTCAACACAAATAAAATATTACCATACCCAACCCTATAGATTTATGTAAATGGTTTCCACCATGGTTTTCTAGGTGAAAAGTGTTTTTAAAGGGTCTGATGATAAATAGTTCATGCTCTTCACCCACAACTCTCTTGTTCAAATCTAATAGCAGCCATGGACCTTCTGCATGTGAGCGCACATGGCTGCTTCCAGGAGAACATTACCTATGGGCTCTACGGTATCAAGCTGTGCTCTAGGCTATCCTTATTTGGCTGTATCCTAAGCCTCCTATCCTGAATCATTCTGTTCCTGCACCTTCTGAGACATCCCTTCCTATCCCTGTCTGTGTATCTTGTCTATGAAGGCCATGGCCCTTTCCCCGGATCCGGGGACTTTATGCTCTTTGAAATGAGCTCAAAAGCAGGTGTATGTAGAGGTAGTGGACAGTAGAAGGAGCTCATGACCTCCCACCTTAAAGACAGATAAATGATAAAAAAAAAAAAGTTACACTGTAAACAGCTAAAAATCCCACAGTGATTCAACCAACAATGGACTAAAAGCACTATGCCAATATTCATGATGCTCGCTAAGAAGCCAAATGGAAGTTTCTTGAACAAACACCTGCTGCCTACACCTTCTTTTCTTTTCTTCAGAAGGAACAATGGAATCTGATTCACTTTAAGGTGATGAGATATTTGATAAGGACAGACCTGTCACTTAAAACACTGAAGGGTTAATTTAGAGTTCTGGTCCAAAGAAGGTAACATTGACTTAGCTTCTCTTCCTTCTCAGTCTGACATAACACTAAACCTTGGCAACAGTGCTGGAGACAGCCAAGGAGAACCTGAGAAAGTGGTGACAAGATGGCTAATATTTTAGGGCTGCTCAAATTGAGGAATAAGACAAAAGCAGACAAGCTCCTCGTCCAGCTCCCCACACACTCCATATATGCTGTCTATGCACTTTTAGACTTTTGTTTGCGGTTTTGCTTATGCTGTGATGCTCCACTGGGATATATCCTCTGTGTGTAGTTTGTTTTCCCAAGTGGTTTCTTCATGGTTTCTGGCTCAAAACCTAATTCCTGACCTGGAATGACCTTGTCTCTGGCTCAGCTGTCCTAGTCTCTGGACAGACCTACACACTATCTCCTGGGATGCTGTGGCTGTGATCTTCTGCTGGTTCAGCCATACTTTGGAAGTCTGTGATCCTGTCTCTGCCTCTGTCCCTCATGTATCTCTTGAGAGTCTGTCACACCTCAGCCTAGCCAAGTAGGAAACCAAGGCCCACAGATGGGACTTATCCTGTCCTGTAAGGAGGAGAGTGTGGGGTTGACAGGGTGGTAGAACTACCCTGAAGCTCTGTGCACAGGAATGTGGATGGTTCGTCTGGTGGTCCAGCCCTTCCCTCCCTTCTGTCTATTCTCTCATCTTCTCCCAGTCCCACCTGACTTGGTATGTGCTGTGCCCTGTGTGGCCCCCTATGCCCAAGGCAGGCTGTGTGAGCAGTCTCCTGGTAGGAATGCATGATACCCTGAGGATGACCTTAGGTGTCAGCTTGTTCAAGCTATGGTGACAAAAAGCAGCACACTGAGCAGCTTAAACCACAGGCTTGTTTCCTCAGTTCTGAGGCTGAAAACCAGATCAGGGTGTGCTCAGGGCACATTCCTCCTTTGTTCTCTGTCATCAGCCTGCAGATGGCATCTTCTGTGTTCTCACGTTGTTTGCCCATGTGTCTCTATGTCCAAAGCCCCTCTTCTAATAAGAACACAGTTGTATTGGATTCAGGCCATGCTAATTATCTCACTACAACTCTTTAGGTAGCTTGTTCTAGACACAAACAGTCTGAGGGATTGGGGAGTTGGGACTTCAAGACCTGAACTTTAACTGGCATGGACTCAATTCATCCCATGATGCTCTGTGAGTGTAGACATATGACTATGCACAGAGCGGTTCTGTCTCTTCCCTCGGTAGCAGAAAAGGAATCAGGGAGACCAGTCCCTAATGTTCCTTGGAAAACCTCAAAGGAGGAGGTTCCTGCAGGCCCATGGACAATGAAAAATGGCTTGCTGGAAACATGACTCTCAGAATGACCACTGAAGATAGACAAGGTGACCCATGTGAACTCTGCTGCATATGAACACATAGGATATACACTCAACAACCCTGAGTCTGCAGAGAACACTGTCCTCCATTATCTCATTGGATTCAAAGACTGAGGACTGGGGCTGTCTTAGCTATGGCTTCTATTACTGTGATAAAACAACATGACAAGAAGGAACTAGGGGAAAGACTGGGTTTTTTCAAGCATACAACTCTCAGGTCATTGTGATCCAGGCTAGTTATCCTGGGCTATATAGGAAGATAGCTTGAGCAATCCAGAAGGTGCAAGATAGTAAGCAGCATTCTTTGATGGCTTTCTCCATCAGTACCTGCCTTGAATTCCTACCTAACTTCCCTGGATGATGGACTACAAACTTTAAGATGAAATAAATTCTTTCCTCTACAAGTTGCTTTTGTTCTTGGTGTTTTATCATAGAAACCCAAAGACAGAAATTGGTACCAGATCTCTCTTGCTGATGCCAGTCTGTGATGGTTCCCTTGCAGGCTTTACAGCAGACAGGGGGAAATGATCCATGGAGACAAGAATGAAACTTGGCTCAGCTCAATTTTATTGTAACTTGTGCTGGACCAAGGCTTCTAGCGTCAACAAAGATCATTGGGGTCCAGCCCATCTATAGTCTTTTCCCAGAGTTCCAGAAGAGATGCTGCCAGCAGCAAATTAATTAATCTGAGGGATCTTGAATAATCTATGTGCACAAAACTCTTCAGTCCATTCACTTTATTCTTCTGAGTCAGTTCTCTCTCTACACAGCTTCTTTTCTGCTCTCATACTTAGCTTCTTTCTTGCCTGATTCTCTCTACATTTCTCTGCTCTTCTAAGTTCTATCTTAATTCTCCCACCTTAGTTCTTCCCATCTCTTTCTTCTGTCTTAGTTCATTTTTATCTAGTTTTTCCCCTTCTAGTTCTTCCTATCTTAGTTCTTTTCATCTAGTTCTTTCCCATCTCATTCTTTGCCATCTTAATTCTTTCTCGAGTCTCTGAGGTTTTCAGTTATATACCCATGCAATCAGCAATACTCTGGCCAAGGCAAGGTCACCAGGCTTGAATTCTTTCAGGGTCAAACAGAGAGGTGATAAGATCCACACAAAGAGCAGTCATTGTCAGATATCATTAGCAACCCCAAAGGGAAGTGACTAGTGGGGAATGAGTCAACTAAGGGCTAAATTCACTTAATAGATTTATTAAAAAAAGAATTTATGTGCTCAAACTATATTCTTAAAAGTGGTTAGGTAGAATGTCAAGATTCTATAAGTTACTAAGTCATAAGTGAAATGAAAACTTCCTTTTTTCCCCTTTGGCACTGAAATCTGTCCAAGCTTTGTCTCGACTGTGCCATTTTCTTGTAGGGTGGGGTAAGAGCACTCACTAGCTAGGCAAACTATAACAGCTTGATGTACCTGGTATGTAAAAGCCCTTTAGTTCTGAGTTAATTGTTCAAGGGAGATAGCACTTGGAAAAAGGAGAATTAAGCTTAATTAGCATGTTCTTTTGGCCTGGGCAGTTGTCTCATTGTAAATTTTTACCTTCTCTCAGGAACTAACAGATAGTCTGGATGCTTATCTATCTGCAGTGTGTTCTTAGAAAGTCTGGGAAGTATCTCAGATAAAATACTTTCATCCAGAGATGGTCCTGGCCAGATGTTGCTAATGATGATAATTATAGAAAGGCCTGAAATTAGGGGTCTTAGCTGAGTGACTATTGTCAGCACAGTTTGGGGATGTTATTTAAATACTCCAATTGTATAGGGGACATTATGCCCAATGAATGGTTCAACCACATTGTAAGAAGTTCTTGGGATCTGGGTGGTGGTAGCACACGCCTTTAATCCTAGCACTTGGAAGGCAGAGGCAGGCAGATCTCTGTGAGTTCGAGCCCAGCCTGGTCTACAAAGCAAGTTCCAGAACAGGCTTCAAAAGCTACACAGAGAAACCCTGACTCAAAAAAACAAAAAACAAAAAAAACAAAACAACAACAGAAAGAAAGAGAGAGAGAAAATAAAGAAAGAAAAAAAGCAAGGAAGAGAGAGAGAGAGAGAGAGAGAGAGAGAGAGAGAGAGAGAGAGAGATGGGAAAGCTACACTAGCACATAAGAAATTCACTGCAGGAAACAGCTAATATACTCGAAAGCCAGTCTCACAGAGTCTCAGCTTTATCCTCTGCAAGAGCTTTTAACTCTTTAATTCCTACTTAATGTTTCTGTGGCTCGCAGCTTAGAGTCTGGCCCAGATCATTTTACTTTAGTCATATTTAACCACAGCACAATTTTGGAAAAAAGTATTCATATAATAATTAACTCAGTCCCAAGTGCACAACAATTTAGGACATGTTTTCACTGAGATTCTTTACAAAGTATATCTGGCTTCTTTCCCAAGAATGGATACTGTTGACTCAGAGATAGTGTCCAAGATTTAGGGTCTAGGGAGTTTGACTGAGGTAAACATTAGGTATGGGTGGACTGGCCAGGCCCCAAGAACACATAGACATCAGCTAGGTTGTTGTAAAGCACAGGTCACATTACTCAGAAGAGTGGGTTTTATGGTCTAAAAGCAGTGCTCAAGAGGTAGGGAAAAGGTCTGGGACAAGTAAAATGGTAAATTATAGGAGATATGAGCCTGTCTCAACAGACAGCAAAGGATCACCAGGTTGTAAAACTACCTAACTTCTGGCATTCCAAGAAGAGCAGCTACACACCTCATCCCACTGAAGAGGTAAGTGTGTTTCACTTTCCTGGCTTCTCTGGTGCCTATCTGTGTGCCCCTTTGCCCTCTACACCTGCTGATTCAGTTATACAACTCTCAGCTCCTTCTCCAGCAACATGTCTACCTTGTGCTGACATGCTTCCCGCCATGATGAAAATTAAATAGACCTCTGTACTGTAAGCCAGATCCAATTAAATGTTTTTTCCTTTATAATAGTTACCATGGTCATGGTGTTTCTTAATAACAATAGACACCCTAACTAAGACAGAAGTTGGTACGAGGGACTGGGGTATTGCTGTGATAGGCCTGGCTATACTTTTGTTTGGACGAATATAAAGCACTTTGGGCTAGAAAAGCTATTGAAAATTTTAAGCAGGGCTTAATGGGCCATACTAGTAGCAGCAAGGAAGACAGTGATGCTGAGGGTGATTTGGACTGGGGGGTGTGTGTGTCTGGCTTAAGAGGTTTCAGATGAGAAAAATTTCAAATGTAGCCTAGAGACTGTTCTTGTGATATTTTGGCAAAGAATGTAGCTACTTTTTGCTCTTGTCTGAAAAGTCTGCCTAATGCTAAATTGAAGAGTTTTGGGATAAATGCATTGGCAGAGGTGAGTTCCAGACAACCTATTGTTGACTGTGTCCTGTGGTTATTAGCAGCTAATCTTATGAAGATCTATAAAGGAAAGGAGCAAGCTGAGCAAAGAAAAACACAAAATACACAGTTTAAGGAGAAAAGGAGCACCAGGAAGTGTAAACAGACTAAAGAAGAGCCTGATGCTAAATAGAATAAAGGGGGTGATGACCTTAGAACAAGCCCTGCCTCCCCCCTCCCCCTGCAGCTAAGCTTCCAATTTGTGAAGAGGAATTTTTAAAACATGAAAAGGTATTAAAGAAAAGCCTAGGGCTGGGTGTGGTGGTACATGTACTCAGAAGGCAGAGGCTGACAGATCCCTGAGTTCAAGGCCAGCCTGGTCTACAGAGTGAATAAAAGCTTAGGTAGGGAAGGAAACCATGAAAAACAGAAATCTGGTGAAAATGTACTTGAATGAGGGGTCCATGTTCTGGCCCCAGCAAGCAGCAGGCTTTCACATCTTCAGCCACATTCTTCTCTAAAATATCAGAAGAACAGTCTCTAGGCTGTTTAATAATATTCTCCCCTGAAACCTCTTGAGCTAGGCCATCAGAACCTATAGTGCTCTCAGCACCACTGTCTTCCCCAATCCTACTAGGATCTCCTTTAATCCCTACTTAAAGTGTTCAAAGCTTTTCTAGTCCAAAGTCCCAAAGTCCACATCCCACCAACACGCAGCAAGGTCAGGCCTGTCACACCAGTACCTGACTCCTGATACCAACTTTTGTCTTAGCTAGTGTTCTATTGCTATCAAGAGATGCTGTGACCATGGCAACTCTTATAAAAGAAAGCATTTACTTGGGGCTTGCTTACTGTTTCAAAAGTTTTGTCCATTTTTATCATGGTAGGAAGCATGGCACCATGCAGGCAGATATGGTACTGGGGTAGTAGCTGAGATTTCTACATCCAGAACCACAGAAAGCAGAAAGAGAGAGTGACAGTGGGCCTGGCTTGAGCTTTGGGAACCTCGAAGTCCACCCCCAGTGACACACTTCCTCCAGCAAGGCCACAGCTCCACATCCCTCTCCACAGCACCACTCCCTAGTGACCAAGCATTCAGCTACATGAGCCTATGGCGGCCATTCTTATTCAAACCGCCACACTGATGGTATTTTATCACAGAGACAGAAACCCTAAGACAGTGGCTGTAATCTGTTTGCTTGACAGTGAGCCATGGAGGGGACATGGACAAGGACACCTGCCTCTGAAACCCCAGATTCTCCCCATTGTCTTCTGGTCTCATAACCTGCTCTGAGTGGTCCACACCAGGGACACCTGGTGAAGGGAAGTAAGTACACTAGGAAGCTCATCCTGGAGGCTGCATTTTATGGAGCCATTGGAGTTTTGGTCTTCCTAGTCTACTCACTTATGCCGGAAAATCCACTTGCTAGCTGCACAGGGCAATCAGAGTTCCCACCAACTCCTACATCAACTTCCTCCCAGCAGCAGCTGGTGTTGTCTGAAATTCCCCATGTCCTCATTCCTTACAGAACTCTTCAGTCTTTCCTCTCAGTTCCTAGCAAAGAGGAGCTTTTCCTGTTGTGCTTCTGCCACACAGTCACTCATCCATTCATTCATTCCCACATACTTTACCCTAGGGGACAGACAATCGCCATGTTATTTCTCAAGGCTCCTCTGCCAAGCCCTTGAGTCCTGCTTTTGTCAGACTGACCACTGAGGGCATCCAGAAGCTCTGGGTTGTCAGACAGCATCTAATGTTCTGATGGTGACAGTGGAGTGGGAGGAACCGGAGAGGAAACAGGTGCACAGGGTGGGCCTTTCTCAATGAGTGTGGCACCACAGTGCTCCATGTGCAAAGCAGAAGTATTTCATCTTCAAGTTCTGATAATATGTGGGTAGAAAGTTCCTCCTCTGTGGCCAGCTGCTCTCTGCTTGGCTTCATTCCTGGCCTTCCAGTGGGGTTTCTTTTCAGTCCTGTGACACAAAAGCCTGAGACTCTCACCCATGACAAGTAGCTTCACCTGCCCAACCCTCCTTCTCCGCTCCCCCAGGACCATTCACTGTGCGATGCTGTGGCTGCGGCTGCTGCTGCTGCCCCTGCTGTGGGAAGATGAGTGGGGGACTGGGAAGAGGACTGGCGGGGCAGGACCAAGCTACCTCTCATTTCTTTACAGGGTTCCTGGCTCAAGATCCAAGACACTGGCTGACAGTGCCCAAGTTTGTGACAGTGGAGGAGGGCCTGTGTGACCATGTGGCCTGCAGTTTCTCCTATCCCTCTAGGTACTATTCTTGAGCTGCCTTTGGCTCCTGGTTCCAAGAAGGGGCCAATCTACATGAAGACTCTCCAGTGGCCACAAATGACCCCAGACAAGAATGAAGAATGAAATACAGGGCCGATTCCATCTCCTTGGGGATCCACAGAAATGTGACTGTTCCCTGCTCATCAGAGATGCCAAGAAAAGTGACATGGGAATGTACTTCTTTGGAGTAATTGAAGAACCTTTTGTAAGATATAATTACAGAGAAAGCCAGCTGTCACTTCATGTAGCCCATAAGCCCATGAAGTCACCTGACAGTATCTTAAGAGATGGCTCAGAGGTTAAGAGCACTGATTGCTCTTCCAGAGGTCCTGAGTTCAATTCCCAGCACCCACATGGTGGCTCACAACCATCTGTAATAAGATCTGCCACCCTCTTCTGTATACATAATAAATAAATATTTTTTTTTAAAAAGAGCCTATAATGCACAGTGTGTGTGTGTGTGTGTATATGTGTGTGTGTGTGTGTGTGTGTGTGTGTGTGTGTGTGTTGGGGGAGTTGTGCTTCATCCTGGGTGGATCCTGTGAAACACATGCTGGGTTGTATGAGGGAAGATGGCTGTCTGGGTACATTTGAAGGTCTCTACCATGGCTTACATCTCCCCTTCTCCCCTCAGCTCTAACACAGACCCTGACATCATGATCCCGGGAAAGCTGGAGGCTGGCCATCCTAGCAACCTGACCTGCTCTGTGCCCTGGGCCTGTGAGCAGGGCACCTCCCACCTTCTCCTGGATGTCAGCTGCCCTCATCTCCTTGAGCACCAGGACCACAAACACCTCCGTTCTGACTCTCACACCTCAGCCTCAGGATTGTGGCACCAATCTCACCTGTCTGGTGACCTTCTCTGGAGCAGATGTCACTGTGGAAGGGACCATCCAGCTCCATGGTACTTGTGAGTGTTGGATCAAGAAACAGGGCCCTGAGTATAAAGCAGGAGCTCATAGTGGCTATGTCCTGGTGGCCTGGCTGTCCGTGGGTCCTGGAAGCGCACAGGCCCTGTCTTTCTGACTCTGTGCTCTCTTGGCTAGTCATGGGAGTCCTGCCTTCTCTCACCCTCAGCTCAACTTAACATGGAGATTCTTTCTCAAAAAGATTCTGGGGAGAACCCCTCTTTTTTTTTTTTTTTTTTTTTTTTTGTGGAGCTGAGGATCAAATCCAGGGCCTTGTGCTTGCTAGTCAAGCACTCTATCACTGAGCTAAATCCCCAACCAAGAACCCCTCATTTGATGTCCCCCCAAAAGCTGGCACAGGTAGGGGGAGTTATTGTGGGCTGGGGGAGCAGGGCCTCTTCAGCTCAGCACACAGACCACCTATCCTCACTCTGGAGACAGTCTTCTTGCTACAGAACAAATGCCCCCACCCCATCCACAGCCCACACAGATACATGAACACCTGAGCCCACAAACTCCTCAATGCTTGGACCTCTACACATGGCCCTTGCCTACTACTCAAATACAGCTGAGTCCCACATCTTTCTGAATTTGACAGTTAACTGAGAAGCAGATCTTTATTTTTTATAATTTTTATTTAAAAAATTCTTTCCTTTTCATAACAACCCCTGTTCCCCCTCCCTCCTCTTCTCCCGCTTCCCCCACTTCCCCCCATCCCACCCTCATCCCCTCCTCATAGAGTGTAAGGCCTCCCTTGGGTAATCAACACAAGCTGGCTTACCAAATTGGGGCAGGACCTAGCCCCCCCCCCTCTGAATCAAAGCGAGTAAGGAATCACACCATAGTGAATGGGCTCTAAAAAGCCAGTTTGAGCGCCCAAGATTAAGTCCTGGTCCCATTGTCAGGGGACCTCTGAATGTGGGGGAAGCAGATCTTAATGAAGTGTGGACAAAGGTATCTTCCTCATGGAGAGAGATGAAGGGGTCTGTTTTTTACCCATCCAGTGTGGAGCAAACCCTTTTTGTCTTCTTTTGGGTCTTGGTGGTGGAGACTGATCCTGGCATGAGCCCTGAGCCACACTCTAGCCTCTGAGAAATGCTGTGGATTTCTGTCATCAGGAGAACTTTGGAACTGCTTTGTTGTTTTTATATAAGTTTTATATAAATTCCTACAGTATTAAATTCATCACTAACAACTGTCAAATAATGAGTACTATGGGATTCCAGAACCTTTGCGTGTCCCCAGGTAGAAATCCTGCACCCACAGCACTGACATTCTCTAGCAAACATTGACCTGATGTGGTCTCTGTGCGTTTGCCTCATTTGCACTTTGCAGAGAAAAGGAAGCCTTTTGAAATGAGTTCACCTGACTGCTGTTCCCCAGCATCCTGTGTTCAAGTTTAATCTCTGTGGCAAACAACAGTATTGCATTCTTCCACAACCTAAACCACACCCCAATGTTGCATATACCACACTTGCTCGGCTGCCAATCAGAAGATAGACTTTGGGGTCATTTCTGTTCTGGACTAATAGGAACCAGGCTCAGGAACACTTATTTTTGCTTGAGTGTGTGTCATCTCTCCTGGGCACACATGAGAGGGAGGTTACCACTGGGGCGATGGTAATTCTGCTCTTCCTCCTAAGTGTCCAAAGGCTTCTCCAGTGATAGCTTCCCATCTCCTCTGGCAGCACACAGAAGCTCCACACAGCCTACATTCCCACCAGTGCAGTCACTTCCCCCTGCCAGTGTGTGCAGAGATGACTCACTGCAGTTTTCATTGGCACTAAAATGACAGTGAAGGAAGGAGAGAGTGTTACCGTGTGCTCTTGCTCACTTGCATATCTCCTGAGAAGTTCTGGCCTGAGATCTCCTTTATGGATTGATTTGTTTTGGTTCCTTGTGATGTAAACTCACTTGGATGGTGAGAGTTCATCTGTCTGCTGGGGAGTTGACTCACCACAGTTATGACATCAAGTAAGTTTTCCTAGTCAGTGGGTTATGTTTTCAAGCTCTTGATCCTGTCAGTCAAGAAACCAAATATCCAAGTCCTACTGAGAGAGAAAGGACTTGGGCTATGGCTTCCAAGTGAGTCCAGACCACTGCATGTGTTTCTGCAGGGAAATCAGGGCAGATGGCAGAGGTGGTCCTGGTGGTGGTGGGGGAGGCATCTGTCAAGGCTTCTTGGGCTCTGTCTCACACTTCTCAGGTGAGTGCTGCCCCTGAGATAAAGAAGAGGCCTGGGGAGGACAGGAATAGGGGAGGTGAAGGGATTTGCACTGAAGCAGGGGTTTGTGGGTAGGGGACTGCACATGGGATAGATGTCTGTGCTCAAAGCTCTGGTGTGTGTGGTGATGACTCATTTCAACAGTGAGGTGGCGGCGACTGGGCACGCCTCTCTATCCCTCTCCAGTCTCTGGCCAGAACACATCAGAGGGAGCTGTTTCCCACAGCCTCTCAAGTGCCCACACCTCAAGCCTTGGTCTCCTTATTAGTGTGATGTTCTGCAGAAAGAAGACAGCAAGGCTGTCACTGCATGTGGACTATGAAGACCCCATCAAGGTTAGTCACATGTGGTCATTGCATGTCACAACTCCTTCATGCCCTCCATGTGGTAGCTGTCCCCTGGCTCAGCCACCCATATCCACCCTGAGCCCACCTTCCTGCTGGGTTCCACAATGCTTCTGGATCAGAGGTCCCATGTCTGTCCAGAGTATAGTGTGAGTCTCTCTTGCTCTTTCCATTCCCTACTCCATGAAACATCACCTAGTCTCTCTCCCTCCATGCTTCAATCCTTCATTACCCGTCTCTCCACATTGACCCTAGTCCCCCTTTTCCCCTCCTTGCTTTCTGTGGAGTATGCTTTATTTTCCTCTCCTGGTAAACATCACAAGGATCAGAAATGTTGCAGTAAGCCAGAGGCAGGAAATGGTCACATTCTATAATCACTGCCAATCGCCAACAGCATCTGACACTGTCTCTGGGATGCTTCATGCACCTGTCTGTGATAGGCACCTCATGCCTTGTGCTAACAGCATTGCCATGGCGTCTCTACCACACAGAGACCCACAAGTAGAAGGTGGGCTTTGGAGAAACTGCTGTTCTTTAGTCTTTCTCTGGTTTGCCTACATGGCAGCCACATTAGCTATAACATTTTCTTCTCACAATCTGTCTTCATGTCTCTAACGTCTGAGCCAGTATCTCATTTCTGCATTGTTGTCCTCCTGTGGACCCAGTACTCCTGGTGACTCAGGAGCATCTAGGGTGAGTAGAGAGCACTATATGAGTGAGGTTGTGAAGAACCTCATCCATACCAGTGAATGACTAAGTGATAGCTTCAGGACCCCTTGTGGAAGAATGAGCAAGTGTCTAATTATAATGAATGTTTCTGCACAGATGCGTTCTATCTCAGTGAGTGCCTTCCCTGTGCCCTACCATGACCCTCTTCTTTCCTCTCCAAGAAGACTCATCAGCAGGACTCCAAGATACACAGCCACCCTGAGAACCCAAGACCCTTACAGGGGGACTCACCTTAGGAACATAGCAGTATTTGAACTATGACTCCCTTGGGTTTCATGGGGGTAAGGCCTCAGGAGAACTCAGAGATCCAAACCTACTAAAAAACTATCATGAGCACTGCTCTCATGTGAAGCACCTGTGTCCTCTATGGCTCCCCAAAGATAATTTCTGGATCCCTCCCATTCCAGCAGACTATGGGTTAAACTGTTGTGTGTGAGTCTTACACTTCATTGAAATTGTCTGATTTGCAATAAGAGACCTATGGCCAAGTCTGTGCTCCTTCATTTTCTTCAGTATGACATCACCAGAGGGTATCTTCTCCATTTTTTGATTTTCCTATTCGGAAAAATGGTCTGACCACTTTCTCCTCCTGACTCACCTCTCTTCCTACTTTTTTCTCCCCACATCTCTCATATGGATGAATATACACATGGGTATGCCAATGCTCTTGACCATGAGTACTTGTATGAAGTCCATAGGCCAAAGTTCAGCGTCTTCCTCTATTGCTCTCCACAATACCATCATCATTATCAATCATCATCATCATCATCATCATCATCATCATCATCATTTGACACAGGGTGTGGTGACTTGAAGGAAAATCGTCCCCAAATGCCCACAGGGAGTGGCATTATTAGGAGGTGTGACCTTGTTGGAGGAAGGGTGTCACTGGGGATGGGTCTTTGGGTTTCAGATGCTCAAGGCAGGTCCAGTGCCACTTCTCTTTCTGATGCCTGTAGATGGAGAACTCTCAGCTCTTCTCCAGCACCAGGTCTACCTGCACGCCACCATGCTTTCAGCCATGATGACAATGGACTAAACCCCTGAACTGTAAGCCAGCCCCAATTAAATGTTCTCCTTTATAAGAGTTGCTGTGGTCATGACATCCCTTCACAGCAAGAGAAGCCCTAACTAAGACATAAATTGGTACCAGGGACTAAGGTATTGCTGGGATGGGCTTAACCATGCTTTTGTTTGGAAGAATATGTAATACTTTGGACTAGAAAAGCAATTGGATATTTTAAGTGAGGCTTAATGGACAATCATAGTAGGGACATGAAAGGCAGTGGTGCTGAGGATGATTTGAACTTGGATGCCCGATTCGAGAGATTTCAGATGAGAATAATATTAGTATGTGGCCTAGAGACCATTCTTGTGATATTTTGGTGAAAAATGTGGCTATTTTCTGCCCTTGTCCAAAAAACTTGCCTGAGGCTAGATTGAAGAGTTGTAGATTAATGGC
This sequence comes from Onychomys torridus, assembly GCF_903995425.1. Classification (NCBI taxonomy): domain Eukaryota; kingdom Metazoa; phylum Chordata; class Mammalia; order Rodentia; family Cricetidae; genus Onychomys; species Onychomys torridus. The sequence goes on from NC_050443.1 coordinate 18,420,896, forward strand.
ATTGGCAGAGGAGACGTCCAGACAGCTGGTCTTGACTGTGCTGCTTGGTAATTAGTAGTCAGTCTTATGCAGATCTATAGTGAAAAGGGGCAAGCTGAGCAAGGGAAAACACAAAAAGGACAGTTTAAGGAGAAAAGGGGCACCAGGGAGTGTAAAGGAACTAAATCCTGTGTTCAAGGAGATAAACAGATTAAAGAAAAGCCTGGTGCTAAATGGAATAAAGGAAGTGGTGATCTCAGAGCAAGATCTCACACAGCTAAGCTTCCAACTTGTGAAAAGGAATTAAAGAAAAGTTTAGGGCCCAGTAGTACATGCCTTTAATCCCAGCACTCCAAAGGCAGAAGCAGACAGATTTCAGAGTTTAAAGCCAGCCTGGTCTATAGATAGAGTTCTAGGACAGCCTAGCTTAGGCAGTGAAGGGAACCATGGAAAACAGAAATCTGGCAAAGATGTTATTGAACAAAGGGACCACATTCCAGCCCCAGAAAGCAGTAGAATTTGGCAACTTCAGCAACATGGCTCCCGCTTTAGAGTCAAGGATACAAGATAGGGGTTATGAAATCTGAGACGAGGCATGTGTCAGGGGGTCCCTGCATGGAGGCCTAGAGAGTCCATTTTATGAAGCTATAGAGATGAAGCCTCTATTGCCTTGAAGATTCCAAGATGTTGGAGATGTCAGAGTTGTGGGATATCTGTCAAGGAAAGCTGCTAACAGGGAGTGGAACTAGCCCAAAGGAAAGCAGTGTGTTGCAGTCAACAAAGCTGAAAGGAGTTGGAGACCTGAAGAGCTCCAAAGAGCTCAAAACATCAGACATAGAGATGCAGAGTTTGGAGCTGGCCCAGCTGGTTTTTAGTTTCATTTCAGTCCAGTATTTCCTCAATATGCCCCCTTTCCTCCTCTTGGCAACAGTAGTGTATATCTTGTGCCATTGTATGTTGGAAGTATGTGATCTGCTTTTTTAATTTTGATTTTGTAGGGAGTTACAGTTAAAAGATTGCATGAGTCTCAGAAGACACTTTGAACTTTGGACTTTTACAGAGAGCTGATACTGATAGACTATGTTTTGAAGTTGGACTAAATGAATTTTTAATATGTTATGGGTACAAGCCTATGGGGCAAGAGAGTGGAATGTGGTGGTTTAAATGAAAATGGCCCCATAGGTCCATAGAGGTGTGGCCTTGTTGGAGGAAGTATGTCACTGGGGGTGGGCTTTGGGGTTTCAAATGCTCAGGCCAGGCCCAGTATCATTCTCTCTTTCTGCTGCCTGAGGATCCTGATGCAGAACTCTCAGCTTCTTCTCCAGCACCATGTCTGCCTGCATGTCACCATGCTTCCCACATCCATGCTTCCTGCCATGATAATGGACTGCACCTCTGAACTATAAACCAGCCCCAATTAAATGGTTTCCTTTATAAGAGTTGCTGTGGTTATGATGTCTTTTCACAGCAATAAGACACAGGGTCTCTCCCTGAATCTGGAGTCTGATGTTTAGGCTAAACTGGCTGGCCAATGAGCCTCTGGGACCTTCAATATTTTGATTGAAATCCAAACTTAGGTCTTCAGTTTACTCAATGAGTATCCTTTGCAGCCTCCTATATAATGGCTTTCTAGAGAATCAATAGCCTTTCTATATACCAATGACAGATGCATTGAAAAAGAAATCAGGGGAGCAATGCCATTCATAATAGCTTAAAATGTACTTGGAATAAACCTAACTAAGGAAGTAAAAGATGTGTATATGAAAACTTTAAAACACTAAAGAAGTAGAGGAAGACACCAAAAGGCAGGAAGAACTCCCATGTTTTATAATAATTCATCATGTGAGGATGACATCCTACCAAAAGCAATCTATAGACTTAATGTAGCCCAATCAAAATGGAAACTCCATTCTTCATTTTTTTTAAAAAATCCAAAAATTCATACAGATATACAAAATTCCCCACACAGTCAAAGCAATCCTGAGGAATAAGAATCCTGCTGAAGACATGATAATACCTTCTTTCAAGTCATATTACAGAACCTTATTATTTTTTCCTTTTTTATTTAAGAAATTTTTTATTCATTTTACATTCCAACCACAGAGCCCCCTCTCATCCCTCCCCCCAGTTCCCCCCAACCCACTTCCCATCCCCTCTCCCCAAAGGGTAAGGGCTCCTATGGGGAGTCAGCAAAGCCTGGTACATTCAACTGAGGCAGGACCAAGCCCCTCCCCTGCATCAAGATGGAGCAAGGTGTCTCACCATAGTAATGGGTTCCAGAAAGCCAGCTCATGTACCAGGGATAGATCCTGATCCCACTGCCAGGGGCCCCTCAAACAGACCCAGCTACACAACTGTCTCCCATGTACAAAGGGTCCAGTCCTGTCCTATGCAGGTTCCACAGCTGCCAGTCTAAAGTTCCTGAGTTCCTATGAGCTTGAGAACCTTACTATTAAAGCTGGCATGGTTTGACACAAAACCAGTACCAGACCAATAGAATAGAATAAAGGACACAGACAGAAACCCACATAACTCAGCTACTGATATTTTTATTTAAAATTTGACATTTTATTTTATGTTTATTGTCTTTTTGCCTGCATATATTTTGTGCACAGGAGGTGGGCCTGCTTGCATAGGCTGGAAGGCAGCTTCATGCCCCCGGCAATGGAGTTGGAGATGATTGTAAGTCATCATGTGGGTGATTAGACTTGAACCCGGGTCCTCTGCCAGAGCAGCCAGTGCCTCTAACTGCTGAGCTGTCTCTTCAGCCCCAAACTATCAATTTTTGACAGGGAAGTAAAAAAAAAAAAAAAATAGAGAAAAGTAAGCCTCTTCAACAAAAGCCTTGTACCTACTCACAGAAGAATGAAAGCAGACTTCTCCTCACCCCTGCACAAAAGTCAGCTCTAAGTAGAACAAGTTCCACTTCCTCTGACGAGCTACTCCAATTTTAACTCTCCATTTCCCTTCAGGCTGGGGAAGGGATCATTGATCTCAATGCTTGTCATACTTGGTCATCTGAAGCTGGATGGCTCGTGTGTGTGTGTGTGTGTGTGTGTGTGTGTGTGTGTGTGTGTGTCCTATGGGGTGTTAAGAAGAGGCCTGACTTCTATTCATAGATGCCAATGTTTTCCCTCGCCTGCTTTATTTGTTTTTTGGTTTCTTGTTTTAGAATTTTTGGATTTTTGTTGTTATTGTTTTTCCAGAGACTCACTCTGGAGCCCAGGCCAATCTGGAGCTCATGACAAGCCTCCTGCCTCACTCACCCACACGCTGGCATTACAAGCTTGAGTCGACATGCCCAGCTCCCCGACCTGGTTTTCTTCACTGTGCTGTTTACTTTCTATTCACGTGTCTAGACATCTATTTTAACGAGTGTGTGCGTGACTGCCCGCAACTGTGTCTGTGCACATGCATGCAGTGCTCACAGAGGTCCGAAGAGGGTGCTGGGTCTCCTGGGACTGGAGTTACAAACAGTTGTGAACTGCCTCGTGGGTGCTGAGATGCAAGTCTGGGTCCGATGGAGAGCTCTCTCCAGCTCCTGAGCTCTCTCCAGCCCCTGAGCTCTCTCAGCCACTGAGCTCTCTCCGGCCCCTGAGCTCTCTCTGGCCCCTGAGCTCTCTCCAGCCACTGAGCTCTCTCAGCCCCTGAGCTCTCTCAGCCACTGAGCTCTCTCCAGCCCCTCCGTTTGTGCTGTTAGCTGTTTTGTCTAATTTTAAGTGCCATTAAATTTTGCTTAAAAAGAAAATTTACACTGTGGAATGCTGCCTACACAGGAATAGGAAAAATGGGAGGGTTTAAAACTAGCATTTTACATTATTTTCTTACATCTTACTGCTACCTAATAATGCCTAGTTCTATAATAATTTAAAAAGTTATTTGCTTCTTTACATTAAGTTTTAAGTGTGGGCGGTCTCCGCTTAACATCTCACATGGTTCACTGGTTAACAGTACCTGCTGCTTTGGTTGAGAATCTGAGTCAGTTCCCAGCACCACATTAATTGACTGCAAAGGCCTTGCAACTCCAGCTCCAGTGGTTCGGATGCCCTCTGTGACTTCTACATGCACTTGCACGTGCACGCACACACACACACACACACACACACACACGCACGCACGCACGCACGCACGCACTAACAATAGCCCTTTAGATGTAACATGTGTAGTACACTTTCAGTTTTATGTATCCTCCTCTTAGTGAGGCAATAAAAGAAACTCGCTGATTTACCAAGTTGGGCACTGGTGCCCTTGTCACTTTGGTCTGTTGTAGACTCCCTTCCTGGGGTGAGTAGAAGCTTGTGTTGTGTCTCCTCAGGAAGTCTATCACCCAACAGCTCTTAGCACTGCTAACAGGAAGCTCACTACTGTCTCCAACTCTATTTTCAAGGGATCTAATGCCTGCTTCTGGACTCCAGGGACACCTGCACATGGATGACATTCACTCATACACACACACACACACACACACACACACACACACACACACACACACACCAGAATGGTTAAATTTAGAAATGACTGTTCTCACGTGTGGCTGATATGGAGCAGGTTGTAAAGTGTTCATCCGCCTGACAGCACCTTAGGAAGGTAAGCCTAGACCTAGCACCTGTAACCCTGATGTCCGCTCCTTTAACCTGCCCGTGATTAAAACTATCTATTGAAGAGTATGAAGCACAGTCAATATTTCAACCTAGAGGAGACAGCTGTGAAAACAACAAAACACGACCAGAATTGCAAGGTGTGTAGTTTTAGTGGGATAATGCAAATTTAACACAATGGAGTAGCTAAGAAGCATTTTTGAAAATGTGAAATAATGGGTCAGAAAGTTTGTAATGAGTAAAGTAGAAGAAAATCAAGCAGGGCTAACTGACAGGAAAGGGAGTAAGCAGGGTTGGAAGCCAAAGTGTGATTTGATGAAGCGTGGTCAAAAACAGGCCTTGTGGAAGCCAACTTTTCAGCATCTCGCAGTAACTCCTGATTGGCTCGGAGCCACCACAAAGATGGGTGGGACATGCATGTTCTGCTTCTGATTGGCTATGATGACTTTGCATCAAGTTCCATAACCTCTCTTACTGGTTGTAGCGTGGGATCGCAGCCATTCTTTGGCTGCTGGGTAAGATGTTCATACGTCACCAAGTCCTTGACAGACAGACAGACAGACAGACAGACAGACAGACACACACACACACACACACACACACACACACACACACACACACACACACACACACACACAGCGCATGCGCTGCAGAGACTTTCACGTAGCCTTCCTGTGGCACTCTAGCCTGGTAGACAGAATATGACGGGCCGCCTGGGCCTATGGGAAGGTCCATGGATTTTTGTGCATCGAGATTCTCCATGCTGGGACATGGAGTTCCTCCCTTAGTCAAGCAGTCCTCAGACAGCATACCCTTGGACTTCTCACGTGACAGCCACAAGGCGGTTAAACCACTCGCGACGTCAGCTCCAGGGCACCCCGAGCTTCTGGATCAGCAGACAGGGACTGTACACCGGTCAGTTTCCAGGGGCCAGTTTAGTCCGTTCACGCTGTGCCAGTCAGCCTGTCACTCCCCAGTCACCTGATCAGCTTTTCGCCTGTTCATCTTGCCCCGCCCTCCCACGTCCTCCCCACCTAGTCAACCTTTCACCCTTCAAGTCATTTATCTCTCTCACTCACTTGTCCTGTCACCCCTCAGTCACTTGGTCAGCCTCTCTCCCCTCAGTCTCCTTCCGTGTGTCACCAGGTTAGCCTGAAAAGAAGCCAGTGGACAAATTAGAAGCATGGGAGTTAATTATCAGGTCAGTGGCTGGGTGAGTTAGCCATCAGCTCCCTTGTAAATCAGTTAATCCCATGATCCATCTCTGTCATAACCTGACAGGGATCCATTAATTAGGCTCCCACCAGTCTCTTGGTAAATTAGTCCCAATTACATACCTGAATCCTAGCTCTTGGGTGGAGGCAGGAGAATCGGAACTTCAAGGTCATCCTCAGCTATATAGAAAGGCCAGCCTTGGCTACATAAATCAAATCAAATCAAAACAAAAATCTAACAGTTGGAGAGCACTTAACTAACAAGATGGAGGTAGGGAGACAGATAGATGGAAGTATGCTGAAGAAAAAGAACTTTATGGAGCCTCGAGACATCAAGTAAAATGAAGAGGGGTGAGAACCATGAAGAGATCCATTAGTAGCGTCTACCTATACTTCTTACAGCTGGCAGAGAAGAGCAATAAGAAACCAGAATTGTAAAGCTAGATTAATCACTACATCACTCCAGCAATAAATCTCACCCATGTGACATGGATATGAAAACAAAATCGGAGAAGGGATGATATTGAACCAGAGTAATTTGGTGATTTACTGGCAAAGCTTGGGCCAGGACCCATATTAGGCTCATTCCAACATCCAGAATGAGGTTTTAAGTTGGCAAAAGAGAAGAGTAAAATTGACAGAGCAGAAGTGAGGCTCGTGTTTGGTGTTAAAGTAAGAAGCCCTTATGCCTGGGAGCCTGGGCAGCCGCATCTCTCTGTGAGGAGCAGGAGCAATCCAGCACTCAGGAGCCAGAGACTAGCCTGGTCTACACAGCCAGCTACAGTAGGATTCCTATTTCAGCCTGTGAGCCACCACATCTGGCTATGAATTTAGTGACTGATTTATTCAGACTCATTTCTGGACAATGAAAGGAACACCAGAGATCTAGATTCTACCCACCCCTCTGAGTCCTGCCCCCATCCCTCACATTTCAACTCAAGTACATCATCCTTTCTCAATAACAATAGAGGTCTCTGCCCTGGTCACCTGGCCTGCAGTGGAAGAATCCCAAACATACACACCTCTTGATCCCATCCCTCCATGGTATAACATCGCCTTAGTTAGGGTTTCTATTGCTGTGAAGAGACACCATGACCACAGCAACTCTTATAAAGGAAAACATTTAATTGGGGAGGCTTGCATTTTTAGAGGTTTAGTCCATTGTCATCATGGTGCAACATGGTGGCATGCAGGCAGACATGGTGCTGGAGAAAGAGCAGAGAGCCCCACGTCTTGACCTGCAGGAAGTGGCCTGAGACACAGGGCATAGCTTGAGCATAGGAGACCTCAAAGCCCGCCCACCACAGTAACACACTTTCTCCAACAAGGCCACACCTCCTACTAATGCCTCTGCCTATGAGCTTATGGGGGCCAATTACATTCAAACTGCCACCCATCCATGCATTGCCACTAGCTTTTGAGAACTTGAAATGCCTGCTCATTGAGCTCCTTTTCTAAACAGACACAGCACTGGGTTGGAAACATTGCTCAGTGGTAGAGTGCCACATTAAGGATGACCACACCTGTCCCTAGATACCCCTGAGCATCTCATCCCATGTAATTCTTGCTTCTGTAGGGCATCTGGTGTTTGGGATGACTAAAGGTTGAAGGCACCTGTGTCTTAGTTAGGATTTCAAGTGCTGTGAAGAGACACCATGACCACAGAAACTCTTATAAAGGAAAATATTTAATTGGGGTGGTTTACATTTTCAGAGGTTTAGTCCATTATCATCATGGTGAAACATGGTGGTGTGCAGGCAGACATGGTGCTGGAGAAGTAGCTGAGTGTCCTACATCTTGACTTGCAGGCAACAGGAAGTGTTCTGAGACACCGAGCATGGCTTGAGCATAGATGAGACCTCAAAGCCCACCTCTATTGGTGAAATTATTAAGGCCACTCCACATAGTTAAAAGGGAGGTTTATTTTGTGGGGTAACTTACAAGTAGGTTGCAGAGTCTTGGAAATGTGTGGTGCAGTCCGGTGGTGTTCTCTGGAGAACTCTGCTAGGTCTAGCTCCAGCGTCCAGGGTCCAGGACTAAGAGAGCCCGTGCATCCGGACCTTGGGTCTTCAGCATCCTCTCTTGGCCCTGCCTTATAGGCGTGACAGTTACCGAAGCCTCAATGGGGGTTGGAACTTCCAGATCAAAGCTGAAATGGGTACCCACTACACACCTCCACAGTGACATACTTCCTCCAACAAAACCACATCTACTCCCACAAGGCCACACTCCCTTTGGGGGCCATTTTATTTCAAACTACCACAACCTGCTTTTCAAAGATGTTTCTGCTCACCCACCCCCACATGTTCTTTCAGTTGCCATTACCTCCTTCCTCATAGTGAAGAGTACTGGGATTCTTGCTGTTGCATATGGAGATGCCGCATCTACAGCTGGGTAAGTGGGACAAGAAGCACTTCTAGAGCTGTCTGAGGAAGCTACCGATGGAACTGTGAAGAAAGAGGACAGAGGTTGTAGAAGATAATCATTGTGGATTAGACATCATCTCTGTATCTGAGATCCCTAGTGAGGGCTGGGGTTATGGTTCAGTGGTGGAGTCCCCGCTAGAATCCCCAAGGGGCTGGGAGTGTGTCTCATCAGTAAAGCTCCTACCTAGAATCACCCAGTGAGGGGCTGGGGATGTGGCTCAATGGGTAGAGCCACTGCCTAGAATCCCCCAGGGAGGGGCTGGGGATGTGGCTCAATGGGTAGAGCCACTGCCTAGAATCCCCCAGGGAGGGGCTGGGATGTGGTTCAATGGTAAGGCATTATCTAGCATGTGGGAGGCCTTGAGTTTCATCCCCAGTGTGGCAAACAAAGGAAAGAAGGATGGGTCCATATGGAAGAAGACAAAGGACAGTCAGGTCACCTTGCTGAGCCCTGACCCTCCTCTCCATAGAACCTGCCAGACTGATGAGCTCCTTCTGTGCTGTGGAGAAGACATTGTGGTGCAGCTGTTCCTTTCACGGGGTTCCCACACCCTCTGTGCAGTGGTGGATGGATGGTACTCCTGTGGACGTGAACAGTGGGCATGGCCAGCTCCAGGTGACCTCTATCACACTTGGTTCCTGGGACAACAGCACCCTCAGCCTGGTCAGGGACCCAGAAATGGGCACAGTCCTTCTTTGTGAGGGAAAGAACCAACATGGAACCCATGGCTTGAGCATCCTGCTGATGTCAAGTGAGGGCAGGGACTTGGAGACTGGGTGAGGGCAGTGAACAGGGAGGGACAGGCACTGAGGCCAGAAGAGGGAGTACAGCCTGGAATCTGGATCTTAAGAAAGGCTTCCTGAGAGTGTACGAGATGGCCCAAATGGGAAAGGTACTTTCGGCCAAATCTAACAACCTCAGTTCAGTCCTCAGGTGCCACATGGTAGGAGGAGAAAGCAGACCACTGCAGCTTGTCCTCTGACCTCCACACGCACACGGTGGCACATGCAACACCCTACATACATATGCAAACAAACAAACAAACAAACAGTCTTTTTTTTGCTTATAAAAATACAGCCTTCCTGAAATGCCTTCTACTTCCAGGAAGGGGCCCTGTGGCTCCCCAGATCTTCCTGAAAGCGCTGCTCCAGGGTGTGGTCTATGCAGCCACGGCAATCACACTACTTTTCCTCTGCCTCCTCCCCTTCATGTGAGTATGTCTTAGCCTATTTTATGCTATGTAACAAAACATCTGAGATGAGCTGATTTATGAAACACAGACGTTTATTTAGCTCAGGGTTCCAGAGGCTGAGAAAGTGAAAGAGTATGGTGCTAGCATCTAGATCAAGCAAGGGCTTTCATGATATACCACACGGTGAGATCCAGAGCAAGCATCTCTTCTCATAAAACCACTGATGCCACCATGAGGCCTCCCCTTCATGACCCTCTAACCCTGTGTAACAATGAGAAATATGGTAATTGGGACTGAGTGGTTGTCTATCTGGGGAAGAGGTATGATGTGGTACAGCATGGAGAGAAGCTGGCTTCAAAGGCAAACACAGCTTAGGAATATTGCTCAGTTCTTGCCTAGCATACACAGAGCCCTGGGTTCGATTCCTAGCACTGCATAAACTGAGTGTGGTGCTACATGCCCATAATCCCAGCATTCAGGAGATAGAGACAGGAAGATTAGAAGTTCAAGGTCATCATCCTTAATGTGGTGAGTTCAAGGCTGGCCTGAGCTACATGAAACTGTCTCAATAAGCAAGCAAGCACAAATAAATAAATGACAAGGCATTGCAGAGATGGCTCAGTAGTTAAGAGTCCTGGCTGCTCTTGCAGAAGACCTGGGTTTAGCTTCTAGCACACACATGGTGGCTCCCAACCATCTGTAACTCCAGTTCCAGAAGATCTGCCACTGTCTTCTGGCTTCCGAGGGCACGCAGGTAGTGCGCAAACATATATTCAGGCAAAACATCCATACACATGAAATAAAAATAAATAAGCGTTAAAAAAATCTCAACTCCCCCATACTACAAATAAACAAATAACCATTTCTAGGGCTGCAAGGGCCCTTCACAGTTGACCCACCTGAACCCCTTGGCCTGTTAAACAGGGGATCCCAATTACACGGGGTGTGAGACCAACTTGCAGAGAAGTTGGGTAGCTTTCCCTAGACAGCACAGCCAGCAGGCAGGCAGTACTGTTGAGACTCCAGACCAGAATGTCGAACAAAACCAGAGTCCACCTGGGGTCACAGAGGCAAGAAATCAGAACTAATCAGAAACACATTTCCGTAGAGTGAAACGTCTCAGGACCAGGCAGGTAAAGAAGTGTGCACAGACGAGAGCCCAGCAGGGCTCTGAGGCTGGGACAGACCAAGAATCGAGCTGGGAATTCCGAACCGAGTCACCTTCTGGGACGCAGCTCTCAGTGAGTGCCCCGTGCTCCAGAATGGAAGCCAGCTAGCAGGACAGTGTTAGTAGGGGAAACTTGTGTGCTGCTTTGGAGAGATAGTGTCCAGCCTGTAGCCTGTATAATGCACAATTAGCTTGGCGGTTGTTTCATAGGTACTGAAGCGGAGGCCCCAAGAGCCTCATGGAAGAAACTAAGACACATAGTTTAAAAAATAATTAGAACTATCAACACACACACACATTCCATATATATCATATGCACATACACATACAGCATGCACACATATACACAGAATCACTATACATACCACATACATACACTCTATGCACACATCATACTTACACATGTATACACATACACACCACATATATACACATGTACCATACACACATATACACACACACAGACACACCATACCCATCACATACATGCGTGCACACACACCATATACACACATACCATATACATCACTGTAGCAGGCTTTCTTTTGGGCCACCAACCAGTGCCCAAATCATGACACAAGACATATTAATTAGTTATAAATGCTCAGGCTTATCTTATGCTTGTCCCACTAGCTCTTATAACTGATTTTACCCGTTTCTCTTCATTTGTACTTCACCTCAGGGCTTTTTACTTTTCTTTCATTCTGTATGTCCGACTTCGTTTAGCTGGCTGGCCCCAGGCATCTCCCCATCTTTCTCCCTTTCTCTCTCTTGCTCTTCTCTCTTCCTAGATTCCTCCTCCTACTTATTCTCTCTGCCCTCCAGCCCCGCCTATCCCTTTCCTGCCTAACTATTGGTTGTTCAGCTTTTTATTAGACCAATCAGGGGCCTTGTGCAGGCAAGGTGAAACAAATGCAACATCTCTTTACATAATTAAACAAAGGCAGCAGAAACATAAAATATAACACATCTCTACATAAAGTAATATTCCACGACACACCATACATACACACATACATACCCACACATACAAACCCATCCACACATACATATGCACACAACACAAACATATACACATACACACACACACTCCATACACACAGACACACACATATACATACTGTATACACACAACACACACACATACACACTCATATACCACACATAGACACACACTCCATATACACAGACACAGATACATACATACCATATGTATGACACACACACACACACACACACACACACACACACACACACACACTGAATCCCCACTGGGAAGTAGGTTGATGGCCCTCCAGTAGTAGTAGTAGCATCAGAGTGGAAACCACAGGTTTGGCCTCTGGTGTGCAACAGGCAGCAGCCACTTACAGCCTAAGGCCCCAGTCAGTGCCAAGTGCTTGGAGATTAGGGAGTACTTGAGTCTCAGCTCTGTGACCAAATATCTAACAGAAGCAATTTCAAGGATTTGTTTTGGCTCATGGTTCAAGGGATACAGTCTCTGGTGGTCAGTGTTAGCTGTCAGCTGGACAGGATCTAGAATCACCCAAGAGATGGGCCTCTCTCTGAGCATGCCTGTGGGGCCTGTCTTTATTGCACTGATCGAGGTGGGAAGACCTGCCCACTGTGGGTGGCACCATTCCCTGGCAGGGATCATGAACTGTATAAGTGGAGAAATTGAGCTGAACACCAGCTGGCATGCTCACATTCATTGCTGTGTTTCCCGACTGTGGATATGATGTGATGAGGTGCTTCAAGCTCCTGCTGCCTGGAGCTCCCCATCTTGATGGACTGCACCTTGTACGGTGAGCCAGAATAAACTCTTTCTGGCTGGAGAGATGGCTTAGTGGTTACAAGCACTTCCTGCTCTTTCCAGAAGCCCTAATTTCTGTTCTAAGCACCCACATCAGACAGTTTACAACTGACTATAACTCCAGCTCTAGAGGGTCTCATGCATACATGCTCACATACTCACACAGACATATAAACAAAAACACATCTTACAAACAGCACCAAGAAAGAGAAGAGGCAGAGAGCTCAGGCAGGAAGCAAGGCCAGGCTATAACTCTCAAAGGTCCACCCTCACTGAGGCACCTGTACCAGTCATTCATCCAGCCCCCAAGGTTCCAAACCTCCCAAAACAGTACCACCAGCTGGAGAGCCAGTGTTCAACACAGGAGCCTGTGTCTGATTTCATATCCAAACCATAACACCAGGTTGCTCCTTCCTGCACCCCAGTGAACCCTACAACCCCAGGCTATCTTGGCTGGAGCAGTGCTGAAGACGCTAAATCTCATTCTTGTTTACCGTCTGTGAGTCTCCGGGACACAGGCACCCTGCTGCTGTTAGGTACTCTTCTGTTGCTGTGCTAGAACACCAAGACCAAGGAAGAGTTCACTTGAGCTTATGGTTCCAGAGGGTCTGATGTGGTGGTGGTGGCAGGCACGACCTCAGGAGCAGGAAGCTGACAGCTCACATGTTCAAATGCAAATCAGAAGCTAAGTCCAGACAGTAGTAAGTGGGGTGATACTATAAACACTCAAAGCCCACTCCTAGTGACATACTTTCTCCATCTCTCAAAGGCTCCAAGACCACTCCAAACATTGCCACCAACTGGGGACCAAGTGAGTCATACCACCCCACCCCACCCCACCCCCACCCCACCCCCACCCCGTAAGCTCCTGTAAATTGAACACTTGTCTCTCAGCTGGTGATGCTGCTGTGGAAGATTATGGAAACTTTAGGAGGTAGAGCCTGACTGAAGAAAGTGGGGGTGGGGTGGCGATAGGGGGATCTTAAGTTTATGTCCCAGTTTATGTCTGCTCTCTGTTTCATAGTCTGCACTGGGTGGTGTGAGGTCACAGGAATGAAATAGACCTAGCCCTTGCCCTCAGGGAGTAACCAAGCTGGTAGGGAAAGGTGCCCTCCCAGAAAGAGGACTGAGCCAGGGGGTTAGGGTGTCCTGGAGCATGAGGAAACGCTTGCCTGAGGCCATGATATACAACATCTCAGGAATCTAAGGGGTATTCTGGGAGCCTCTAGTTATACCAGGGAGGGGCCAGAGGGAGATAAGTTTTGTAGGCGCCCGCCATGGTATTGTGAGGAAAGCTAAGCCAATGTTTGATCCATGTTGCCTTAAAGTTCCTTCTCGGGTGTGGTGACTTCATCTGTAAATCTGCTCTATCATTTCTCTTTGTCCCACCTTCTCACCTTCCAGGAAAAGGAAGATAGAGCCTGAAGCCAGTGAAGGCCGTGGAGACAGCAAACCATCCAAAGTTCCCACTGTGCCCAGAATTACAAAAACCCATGGAGACCCCAGAAGCCCCAAGTCCATAATAAACTTGAGGCCCTGAGAATCTGAGCTCACAAAGTCCTCTCAGTCTCTACACATCCCATACACTCCAAGGTGTGGAGACTGCTACTGGGCCTGGTCTCAAGACTTTCAAAGGTCACCTGTATGATTAACAAATCATATAGGTTTGAGTGAGCCAAAAGATACATGTCTCACTTGAGACAGAGTCACAGGAGAGAAAAATGAACGCACATGGCACTGTGAAACAGGGATTTTGATCCCTTTCTTCATGACCAGTTCCACAGACAGACAGAAAGACAAAGACAAAGACAAACACACACACACACACACACACACACACACACACACACACACTCCATTATATTTTAATCTAATCCCAACTTCAGTGCTTAGTAGATGAAAAAACCTTTGGACAAGATCTCCCATTCTTACCTCTCTGCCTCAAACTTCAGTAGACTCCTATAATGTGTACTTGAATGGAGACTGGGTTGTGAAAAGTGATACCCAGAATGGGCAGTGGTGGCTCACATCTTTAATCCCAGCACTTGGGAGGCTGAGGCAGGTGTATCTCTGTGAGTTCGAGGCCAGCTTGTTCTACAAAGCTAGTTCCAGGACAACCAGGGCTACACAGAGGAATCCTGTCTAAAACAAAAACAAACAAACAAACAAACAAAAACACCAAAAAAAAACACCCCAAAACAAAACAACAACAAAAATAAAATAACAACCCCCCCCCCAAAAAAAAAAGGAAAGAAGAAAGTAGTACCCAGAGACACAGGTAGAGAAAATAGGCCGTGTTGAATTTGAATTCAAAGAGAAAACATTGGAAGGCTATGTCACAGGATCACATCCTGACCCTCAGAATGTCCAGTCCCCGGGGTTAGGAGCTTGCCTGTCTCCTCCCTTCGTGACTAGTACCAGGATGGTGCCTAAGATCTAAGATGCGTGCAGAACTGTTTGTGAGAAAGAGAACAAGTGAATGAATCATGAGCCAGTACAAGGTTTGAAGCCAAGAAGTGGAGTGAACAGGCCTATAGAGGAAGGTTGTTCTCTGAGTGAGAGAAATGGTGTATGTGGTGTCTTTGGAGGGGGCAGAGGTAAGGCAGAGGTAGTGAGCCTACTTAGGTGAATACTGCAATGTCTCTTGGTATTTCATGACTTTGTTAGAAGGTAAAAGAAATGTGTGTTCATTCCTAAAGAAGACCAAAGAAAAAATTTCTATATGTCCAACCCGGCCAAATAAATGAATTTATTAGAGGTGATGGCAGGAACATGGGTGACTTGTGTGTAGTGGTACTATGTAAAATTGTGTTGTTTTCTTCTGTTGCCAGGACCAAACACTCTAAGAGGAACCTAGAGAGGGAAGGACTTATTAGGGCGACACTTCCAAGTGACAGTCCATCACTGAGTCAAGGCAGGAACCTAAAGTAGAAACTATGGAGGAATGCTGCTTGCTGGCTCCCTCACAGGCTCATGCTGAGCTAGCTTTCTTATACATCCCAGGATCTCCTGCCTAGGCATAGTGCCACCCACAGTTGCCTGGTCCCTTCTGTATCAACAAGACAAGCTCCCATGATATGCACCAACCAGTGTATATAGACAATACACTCATAAAATAGACACTCAAATTGATTTTGTAAAATGTGGGTAAGTGGTAAGAAAAAGGTGGACAGAGTACTATGAGCAAGAACAGGAGAGGGAGTTGAGCTGAATCAGAGAAGGCACTTCAGGAGAAAGAGCAGAGGTGTCCGAAGGGACTCTAGCCACTCTGAACATGGCGAACATGGCTCTGGCAGGCCTTGCCCTTCTCGATATTCCCTCTGCCTTGCTAAGATTGCTTTCCTAAGCTGGCCACCAAGGGCTATTCTCTAGTTTGACCACTTTCTCCTCCTAAAGCTGACTACCAAGGTCCAGCTCAAAGTATTGAAGTGCAGCAATCAAAAGCCCCTTTGGGTCACCTAATTAACATTAAACACTTCACCCTAACACATGGGTTCCCCTTTTACCTTTATAAACTGCCATTTGCCTATGAACCACATCTGTCTCCTCTCTATCCAGAGACAGTCCTTTGTCCCTCTGGGGCGAATATCCCTCCAGTCTCTCCTTTGTTCCCTCCCCCTCCTCCCTCATCCTCAGTTTCCTGTCTTTGTCTCTTATTCCCGGCCCATTGTCTCTCTTGGGCAAATAAATATCCATTGAGCTGAGAACGTGGTCTTGGGATGTCTTGTGCCAATACTGGTCCTTCAGTATTGAGACCTAACAGATTATGAGTCATCCAGAGGAAGCAGAAGGCTGTGGGCTCAGATCAGAGAGACGCCATTAGTTCAAGAGTGCAGAGCAGGCTGAAAGTGAGAGGGGATAAGTTTATTTCAGAAGGGCCAGAATTTTTAGACCTCCAAGCACTCTGGTGACTTCAAATTTTTTAAGTGTGTGTGTGTGCGTGTGTGTGTGTGTGTGTGTGTGTGTGTGTGTGTGTGTAGTCCAGCTTTTGCAGAGTCTAGAACCACCTGCTCAAGAAAACAAAAACAAACTTTTGACTGGAGGAGGTTCTGTTCTGTATCACTGATTGCTACAGGGCCAGCTCAGAAGAGGGAAATCTGCTACTTTTGGTGGCCCTGCCCTCCATAGTCTCCCACCTTCAGACTTGGATTTGTTCTGAACAGGCATGCGCCCGCTCGTTGGTCCCTGTGTGGGCGGGGCTTCTTAAGAGTGTCTGTGCTTGTCAGTTACGGTTCCTGAACCTTAGTCCCGCCCCGTCCGCGCAGCGTCATTCCTTCTGTGGGTTCATCAGGGTGGGCACTGTGTCCTTAAATCAGCCCAATTGGTTTGTTCCTCTAGAACCTAACTTCCCCAGCCAGTGTCTGTAATTGAAGTCAGCCCCTCACTGGATGCTTTCTGCAAAGCTTCCCTGAATACCCAAGAGAAGGCTTGTTGAGGATCCTGGAGCCCCTAGGAAACCAAGACCAGGAAGTAGAATTGGAGAAGAAATTGAGGGAGGGATAAGAAGCTGAGACTGCTCGGCAGTTAGAGTGCTTACAACTCTTGCTGAGGACTGGAATTCAGTTCCCAAGTCAAGTGGCTCGAAATTGCCCATAACTGCAGTTCCAGAGGATCCAATGCCTTCTTCTTCTGGTCTCTACCGGCATCCAAAGACGAACAGGGGTATCAGGAGGTCAAGGCCAGCCAGAACTACTGAGGGGCTTCTCGGTCAGTCTGGAGCACACATTGACCACATACTGAGACGGCAAACACGAGAGAGAGCCACGAGGGAGTTCCCAGTGTACAGGTGGGGAAAACACGGAGTGTGGCAGGACTGCCTCGAAATCAGGAGCCAGGCCAGAACGTTTCCACCCTTTGAGCTTTGTAAGCCAAGCATGTAATCTAAGCAGTGGGAAATGGGCACGGGAGGATCAGAGGTTAAGTTCCAGCCCAGTTTGAGAGTAGCCTGCACTACATGAAAGCCTGTCTCAAAAAGTCAAAAATAAGGGCTAGAGAAATGGCTCAGTGGGGATGAGTAAGTACTGCTCTTGCAGATCACCTGAGATGCATTTCCAATGCCCAGTGTCAGAGGGCTCACCACCACCTGTAACTCTAGCTCCAGAGATCCGACACCTCTTCAGGACCACACACACACACACACACACACACACACACACACACACACACACACACTTCAACTCATAACCCAAAGGAGATTACAAAATATTTTACCTTTTTCATCCTATTTTCTTTATTTTTAATGTAGGTGTATGTGGAGGGTGCCTATGTGTGTACATGTGTGTGAAGGTTAGAGGACAATCCTGGGTGTTTCAGTTGCTGCTCTATTGCTGTGAAGAGACACCATGACCAAGCATTTTCCTGGGGGTGTGATTACTACAAGGTGAATACACAATCATCATGGTGGGAAGCAGACAGGCATGGCAATGGGGCAGTAGCTGAGAGCTTTGCATCCTGGTCCACAGGAAGCAAGCAAGGGGTGGGGGAAACAAAAAGAGGAGGAGAGTCAGACAGACAGACACTGGTTCTGGTGTGGGCTTTTGAAACCTCAAAGTGCCCCACACCACCAATGACACGCCTCCTTCAACAAGGCCACACGCCCTAGTCTTTCCAAACATTTCCACTAACTGAGAACCACAAATCAAATATATGAGCCTATGGAAGCCATTCTTATTCAGACAGCCACGACGGTGCATCCCCAGGAACACTGACATCTCTTTTGAGACAGGGTCTCACTGGTCTGGAGCTCATCAATCAGGCCAGGCTGGCTGATAATTTTATATCATAAGGCAAATCATCTGAACTTACTGCTTCATGGAAAGACACATCATCTTTAACACTCTTCCTGGGATTATTTTCTTTAGCATGAAAACTAGGTTTTAAAAAATACTCCTGAGAGATACTGCGGGTGAGGGAAGTTGAGACCATGATGGGAGGACATGCAGAGATGACCGGCCACATAGTGGAAGCCCATGAACTGTGGACTCGTGGCTGTGGAGCCCCCGTGGGACTGGACTAGGCCCTCTAGATATGAAAGACGGTTGTTTGGCTAGAACTGTTTGGGGGGCCCCCAGGCAGGGGGATCGGGATCTGTCCCTGGTCTATGGGCAGGCTTCTGCAACCTGGTGCCTGTGGTGTGACACCTTGCACAGCCTTGCATCTGCCTAGGCTCAGTGTGCTGGGCTCTGCTGGCTCCCCATGGGAGACCTCGATTTGGGGGACGTGGGGATGCGGGGTGGCTTGGGAAAGACGGCGGGGGGGGGGGGAGGAGGGAGGAAGGGAAATCTAGAGAGTATGTGGAGTGAGTAGAAAATTTCTTAATAAAGGAAAATGAAAAAAAAAATATTCCTGAATCTGGCAATGGTCACTCATGCCTATAAACCAAGTATTCAGGAGACTGAAGCAGGATTGCTAATAGTTTGAAGCCAACCTGAGCTACATAGTAAGTTCTAGGCTAGCCTGCACTACAATTTGAGGCAGTTTCAAAACAGACAGACCTTGGAATTTCTTTTTAAGATTTATTTATTTAGTATGTATACAATGTTCTGCCTGCATGTATGTCTACAGGCCAGAAGAGGGCACCAGATCTCATTACAGAATTGCTGGGAATTGAACTCAGGACCTCTGGAAGAGCAAGCAGTGCTCTTAACCTGTGAGCCATCTCTCCAACCCCAAACCTTGAAATTTTATTAACTAAAACTATATGCAACAAGCAGGCTTTTGAAGCTCAGTTGTGAATGGCAGGGAGGGGTGAGTAGATGTTTTTGTTTGCTGATAATAATTTTTAAAAATTCTTTTATTTATGTGTGTTTGTGCATGTGTGAGTCTGTGTGTGCTATGTTTGTGGGCCAGAAGAGGGAGTTGGATCCCTGGAGCCAGTGTTACAGATGGTTGTGGCTCACCTGACATGGGCGCTTGAACTGAGCTCAGGTCCTCTTAAAGAGCAGGAAACACTCTTAATTATGGAGTCATCTACTCTGTCCTGCTTATAATAATTGTGCTTCTGGCTGGCTCTGTGTTGTATAGCCATCTTGAGATGCCAGGGAAGTAGACATATTTTTAGAGATTTTCTTTTTAAGCATCAGATGTGACTGCCTAAGTAAATCTGAAATAATGAGGAGGAAGCCAGGGTGGATATCATTTATGTAATGCTCAAGGCAATTCCCTAGAAGTGATGCCAGAGAGACGTGTTCACATGAGTCTGGGACTCAGGCTGTGCAGACTCCAGAAGGATGTCACGTTCTGGACTGGACTGGGAATTAGGTAGCATGCCCGTAACCCCAGCTCTTGGGAG
Source organism: Onychomys torridus (assembly GCF_903995425.1). Lineage (NCBI taxonomy): Eukaryota > Metazoa > Chordata > Mammalia > Rodentia > Cricetidae > Onychomys > Onychomys torridus. The sequence continues at coordinate 18,440,575 of NC_050443.1, forward strand.
GTTCAGACAGGAAGACAGTAAGGCCAGGGTAGCCTGGGCTACATGGTAAGGTCCTGTTGTAAAAATGAAAGTGGGATTTGCTGGTATATGTCTCTAATTCCAGCCCCCCAGAGGCAAGGACAGGCAGATCTCCATGAGTTTCAGGCTATCCAGGGTTACATAGTGAGACCCTATCTCAGAAGAAGAAAAATGGGAGGCTGGAGAGATGGATCAGCAGTTCAGAACAGATGACTCTGGTTCCCAGCATCTATGTGGTGGCTCACATCCAGCTCTAGTTCCAGGGATCCAGTGCCCTCTTCTGGCCTCTACGGCCACCAGAAGCAGTACATTTACATACATGCAGGCAAAACACTCTTACACATAAAATGAATAGAAATCTTTAAAAGAACAACAGAAAAATAGAGCTGGGGGTGTACCAAGTTGGTAGAGTGTTTGCCTAGCAGGCACAAAACCCTGGGTTTGATCCCCAACAATGCATAAACTGAGCATGGTGGTGAACATCTGTAATCATAGCACTCAGGAGGCAGAACCACCAAGAGTTCAAGCCCAGAAGCTGAAGACCTGTACTCCATGGTAGAGTACTTGTCTAGCATGTGCAATGCCCTGATTGGAGAGAGAGGTCCTCGTGCCTGTAATCTCAGCATTCCGGAGGTTTGGGGCCAACATGTGGGCTACACGGTGAGTTCCCAGACAGTCTGAGCTACATAATAAGACATTATCTCAAAAGAAGAGGAGAAGAGGGAAAATGGGAAGCAGAAAGGGTGTTTAAGGCTAGAAAAAGCAACAAAACAAACAGTAACAAAAACATAGAAGAAGGCTTTGAAGGTGGCAGAGGGCAGTAGCAGAGGGAGCATGCAGACACAGCAGTGTAGAGGGTATGGAGAATAGCATGCTTTCTACTCTGCCTTGGAAAGAACAGGAGAGATTGATGGCAATAGTGCAGCTGCAGGGCAGAGTCACAGAGAGCCTTGAATGCAGAAAAGCAGAGTTTAACTTCTGCTTCCTATGCATATTTCTTACTTTTTAGCTGCATATGGACTAGCTAGAGGTGAGTGTCTTCTTTGATTGCTGTTCTAGTTTTATGTCTTTTGCTATGATAAACTGTTGTAACCAAAAGCAGTGTAGAGGAAAAAGGGGTTTATTTGGCTTGTAATTTCAGGTTTCAGGATAGTCAAGACAGGACCTAAAATGGCCAGGCATGTCACACCCACTGTCAAGAGCAGCGAGAATCAAGTGCTCTTATGCTACCTGCTTCCCTAGGTTGTTCACGTTTGGCTAGCTTTCTTATATAGCCCAGGACTACCAGCTTAAAGAACCATGTCACCCACAGTGGGTTGGGTCTTCTCACATCAACCAACAGTGAAGATAACCCCCTACAGACATTCCCATAGGCCGACTTGATCCAGAAGTTTCCTCAGTTGAGGCTCTCCCCTTAAGTGCTTTCAGGTCATGGCAAGTTGACAATTATAACTACCAGCACAATCGATTTCTACCATTTATTTTTTGAGACAGGATCTAACTATGTAACACAGATGGCCTTGAACTCAGAGGTCTTCCTGCCTCTGTCTCCCAAGTGCTAGGATTAAAGATCTATATCACCATGCCTGACTCTGGTTTTTGAGACAGGATCTCTCTCTGAACCTGTGGCTCTATTTTCTCTGGACTACCAGGCCAGCAAGTTCCAGGGGTCCTTCTGTCTCTTGTCTCTGAATACTGAGCTCGCTCTCTCTCTCTCTCTCTCTCTCTCTCCCTCTCCCTCTCCCTCTCCCTCTCCCCCCTCTCCCTCTCCCTCCCCCTCTCTCTCCCTCTCTCTTTCTCTCTCTCTCCCTCTTCCCCATCTCCCCCTCCCTCTCTCCCTCTCTCCCCCCTCTTTCTCTCTCTCCCTCTCCCCCCTCTCCCCCTCCCTCTCTCCCCCTCTCTCTCCCCCTCTCTCCTCTCTCTCCCTCTCCCCCTTTTCCCTCCCCCTCTCTCCCCCTCCCCCTCTTTCCCTCCCTCTCTCTCTCCCTCTCCCCCCTCTCTCCCTCTCCCCCTCTCTCCCCCCCTTCCCTCTCCCCCCCTTTCCCCTCTCCCCCCCTTCCCTCCCCCTCCTCTCCCCTTTCCCTCCCTCCCTCTCTCCCTCTCCCCCCTTTTTCCCTCCCTCTCTCCCCCTCTCCTCCCCCTCCCTCTCTCTCTCCCCCTCCCTCTCCCTCTCTCTCCTCCCTCTCCCCCTCCTTCTCTCCCCTCTCCCCCCCTCTCTCCCCGTATCCCTAGCTGTTCCTCTGGGTACTGGGTGTTCAAATGCAGGTCCAATGCTTTCATAGCAATCACTTTACAACTGAGCTGTTTCTCCAGCTCTACATCTCTCTCTCTTAAATCTGTGCCCTTTTCTCCTTATCCAGTTCAAACTCCACTATCTTCTCCTTCAGTGTAGACCCAAAGCAACCTTCATAACAACCATACCTGGTCCCCAACAGTCGAAACCTTTCCATGAACTTTGAGACCACCTTGTGGACTAGAGAGAATCCAATCTTCCAGATCTCAAAGGAGGAAGAAGAAAGGAGAGATAATTAGAAAAAAGAAGGCAAATATGTTAGGCTCACAGAGAGTCATGGTAAGGATGTCCTCAAATCTCCTAGCATCTGCTGCCAGGAGGAACCCAGTTCACAAGGTAAAGAGATCTTAAATGTGATTGAGGGACAAAAGGCTCCAATAAGTAGCAATGTTATCTCTGTCTGCCCTCACCACCTGCCTCTTTAGCAGCCCTTGTTCTCACCCATCCCAAATCACACCCTACAGGACACTCATTCTGAAGCAAGAGTCAGCAGCAAGAGCTATACTGTACTCTCATCCCTGAGATGCTGTGGGGGCTCTCGGCCCTGCCTCTGTTGTATTTGGGTAAGTAACACAGACTTTGAGACTATCACCTGGGGCAATGGAAAAGGAAGGGGAAGGAATAATTGTTTGCTATGAACTACAGCTAAGTTATAGTCCACGATGTCGTTATAACCATGACTCTGTAGCTGATAACTTTCCCCAGGAGACTATTTTTATTCACTGCAGATACAGAAGGCAAATACACCAGAGAAATAATTCATTAGAGTCCAGCTGGGGGACCCAATGGATTTATTGGGATTGTTTACAGGAGACAGGTGACTTGGAGTCAAGCTGCATCACTAAAAAGCATGCCTGTCCCCAGCCTCCAAGTATGGATGGCTGCTCACAAAAGCGCCATTCCTAGATTTCTCTGCACAACTTGTAGGCAGCTCCACTGAAGAGTCTCCTCTCTCCCAGAAATCCTTTACTGTTTATATAACCTGATGGAAGGATCTCATAAATCCTGAAAGTGTAATGACCCTTATAATCCCTCCTCCTTCCTCCAGGAGGGAATTTTTTTTTTTATCTGGAGGAAGCATCTAGAACTACAGAGGTAGTTTTTCTTTAATTCCTATATCACCGCAATATTGGTAATGTTGAACCTACTTTTTCAGTAGCTCAGGAATGATGCAGGGTGGTGAGGTAACAAAATATAGTCCATAGTAACAAGGACAATGACAAAATCAGAAGCTGGATTAAGTGGCACTGACTGAAAGAATTCTATTGCAGTGGGCAGAGGTTAGTGCAAAGTGTGGAGAATAAGAGACTGTGAATGCTGGGCAGTGGTTGTACACACCCTTAATCCCAGCACTTGGGAGGCAAAGGCAGGAGGATCTCTGTGAGTTAGAGGCCAGACTGGTCTACAGAGCGAGAGTTCAGGACAGCCAGGGCTACACAGAGAAACTGTGTGTGTGTGTGTGTGTGTGTGTGTGTGTGTGTGTGTGTGTGAGAGAGAGAGAGAGAGAGAGAGAGAGAGAGAGAGAGAGAGAGATCCTGGAGCTGGAGGGATGGTTTAGCAGTTAAGAGCATGGTCTTGCAGGGGATGTGGATTCAGTTCCCAGCACCCATGTCAGGTGGCTCACAACCACCCAGGATACTGGACACTTCTGGTCACTGTGGGCACCCAAACACATGTGCATATATCCACACAGAGACATACATACACATAATTAAAGATAATAAATCTTGAAAAAAGTAACTTTTTATTAAAAGAGAGAGACTAAGTGTTCTGCTGAGAGGGGACTGCTATATTAACCTTCCATGCCTGGCCCCAAAGTTCAGTGAACATTGTGGAAGAAGGGGTGGAAAGAATGTAAGAGACAGAAGATGGAGAAGAGTGCCAAGAAATGCTGTCTTCTAGACATGACGTTGGCTGTTGTGTTCATGAACTCACAGCATGTGTAGTTACCTGCACAAGACCAAGCCAGTTAAAAATCTCAGGATGGATGGTAGAGAAGTACTGAAGTCACATCTCTAACTGAGGAACTACTGACCAGTGATGGCTGCTGGAGGAGTCTCTTTTTTTTGAGAGATTGCTACTGGTAGGCTGTCCATGCTGCACTTGACATCTCCACCCCATGTGAGTGTGGGAAGCAAGAACTGGACTCAGTGGTTTAAAATAAATATACAGGCAGACTTGAAGCTAGAAGGAGGTGTTGGGAATGTCCTGGAGGGGATCTGGAGGAG